>NC_133805.1:1633335-1640835 GCF_043250625.1 Sebastes fasciatus
TCTCTCTCTTTCTCCCTCTCTCTCTCTCTCTCCCTCTCACTCCCTCTCTCTCTCTCTCTCTCTCTCTCCCTCTCTCTGTCTCTCTCTCTCTCTCTCTCTGTCTTTCTCTCCCTCTCCTTACCTCCCTCTCTCTCTCTCTCTCCCTCTCTCTCTCTCTCTCTCCCTCTCTCTCTCTCTCTCTCTCTCTCTCTCTCCCTCTCTCTCTCTCTCTTTCTCCCTCTCTCTCTCTCTGTCCCTCTCTCTCTCTCCCTCTCCTTACCTCCCTCTCTCTCTCTCTCTCCCCTCTCTCTCTCTCTCTCTCTCTCTCCCTCTCTCTCTCTCTCTGACATGAACAGTGTGTTGCTCGCTCGCCTTCTTTTCTCCTCTGTGGACTCTTTCTTCCTCGTCCATCCATCCGTCCGTCCGGCGTCACTCTGCCCGGCGGAAACACATTCCAGGCGGTTCATTCCTGCCGTCACCGTGTCCCCCCCGTCCCCCGTCCACCGTCCCCCCTCAAACAGCCTTAGAAAGGAAAGCTCCTGGAGGCTCTTTTCATGTCCAGACCTGAATCCTGCCCCCCCGAGGAGAGTCTCCCGGGGTCAGCGCTCCACAATAGACCGCTTAGCTCTGCTTAAAGCCAAACCAGCTAATTGACGACGTCGGCGTTGAGGTTCCATTCTTTACGGCGGCTTAAATGTGAGCAGAAAGAAGAGAGGCCGTTTAGTGTTTAGTGAGTTCACAGCCTTTATTATACTGCTGCTTCCTGTTTCCAGTCACAGACGGAAACCTCTTCTCTTTACGCTGTACTGATGTTTACTGATGTTTACTGATGTTTACGTTCTAACATCTTACTGTAGAGCAGCCAGGGCCTTCTCACAGAATACATCTACACATATATGGATTTATAGGTTATTATATTCTCCAAAAAAACATGGTGACGTGTTTAGTGGAGGCAGAATAATCCTCTGATCACGTTAGCTAACGCTGGCTAGCGAGTACTGTTGGCTTGTTTTCTTAACAACGGCTGAAGAACATCCAGCAGTGTGTTCCAATCCGCGTACTTCTGTTCTTACACTTACTACTTTGAGTGCATAAGTGCGTTCACACTGGGAAGTACGGCAAAATGCAGTGCACTCAAAGTACCCGGATGTTGTACTCTAACGGTCAGATGGTTGAGTGTGGAACGCTGGACACTTTCCACACTCAACTGTCGCCATCTTGGCTACGTAGCGGAAGGGGCGGAGCCACGACCACTATTCAAACATACGTAGATAACAGAATAAAACAATACGTAAACATACCGGTGCATTTTCAGCCAACAGGAGGACACATCGTAGGCGACGACGTAGGAAACGTAATTTCCACTCTGCTTTAATTTTTTTCTTCAACAAAGCAGCAGATATTATGAAGGAGGCCAGCTGCAGTAAAACCCCGAAGAAGAAGAAGATATTGTGGCGGGTAGCGAGCCGCGGTCAAATGTTGCGATCGTCATTTCCGGTCAGTGCGCCGCAGAGTATTCGATTTGAGACGACCCTACCCCGCTGAAATTTACGCACTACTCAAGTGAGTACAGAGTGCACAAAGTGCACCACATTGAAGTGTACTTCAGGAAGTACGTGGATTGGAACACACTCTTAGTCTTTAGCCCACTGCTAGCGTTAGCCTCCAGTCTTTCCTTTGTTTAGCCTCCAGCTAACAGCGTGACCTCATCATGACCTCATCATGACCTCATCATGACGTCATCACTAAAAGGCTTCTGGTTCTTTAGTTAGAAAGACTTAAAAGTAATTGTGTTATTTAGAAAGATAAAACATTTTAGTTTCTGTTTCTGTTTGTTGAACTTCTGAAACCTTAAAGAGAGATTTAAATACATCGGCTCTCTGTTGAGACTTAGTTTAGCTTCAGGAGAAGTTGATAGAACCCTGATAGAAAGACTGAGCTTTTATTTTGGTAGAACACTTGTCAGCTTTGTGTTTTGGGGGACGTGATTCATGCTGGCGTCTCGGAGCCTGAAGCTGCAGCAGAGCTCTGCACCGTTAGAAAGGACAGACACTGTAAAGACTCTGAATGGAGTCTGGTTGGAAGCAGCGACTCTGCTGCAGTCTGTGAGTGTTTCTGTGTTTCCTGAGGAGCCGCGGTAGAGTCAGCAGGTCGTCTGTCGGCCTGCGGAGAGTCTTTTTGTTCTGTCGTCATACGGGGACGAGGACATAGATGCGTACAGCGCGCTCTTTGTTTGAGCTCTCGACTGTAAAATTCTTCCTCTCATCAATACGCCGATTGTTCTGGATGAAGAGAGACGGGATTCTTCCTGCAGAGTCCAACAGACGGACGGTCACATCATCAACACTTAAGACTCATCAGATCACTTCTTACTGATCTGCACTGGAAAAACAACAAGTTTAACTGACCTGACATCCAACCAACCAATCAGACCAACGTCAAGTCAAACTGAACGGCTCATTGACTGCTCTTAAAGGGTCTGTTAGTAAGAATGATAAATGTCTTGTTAACAGCTTCACCTGTGTCCGTTAAGTCAACGAAAGTCAGCGTCCTGTTTCTGGCGCTTGTGTTCGCTCTACATAGACATGAATGAGCATCGCTCAACACAGTGAGGAGACACACGTCAGCTAAAAGCACAATATCACTCTATATTTCAGCTGCTTGGCAGTAATGTTAGCTGACCAGACCAAGGTCTCTCCATGAATCAATGCTGATCCTAGTGTTGGCTTTTCCCGCCTCAGCCTCCCGACCGCGGCCGGAGGGAACGGGGGAGACGATAAGGTTTCTCTCTGCGGAGCCCCGTCACTTCACAAGACACGGGAAACCTCTGTTGGTCTGGAGGAGCTGCAGCAGTTATTTCTGCACAAACGTCCACTGAACATTCACTAGATATTCTCAGAGCTAAACTAACTCTTCTGCAGTGTGGAGTGAGCAGCATGCACGTGAGAGGTGGAGAGAGAGAGAGAGAAGGAGGCGTGGCGCTGTGTGACTGAAGGCAAGCAGAGGAGGAGAGGCTCAGGACACACACGTGAGCGCGCATGTGTCCCGACCCGGTACATTTATACGCTTCAAAAGTTACAAACGGTCCCTTTAACATATTTAAAGTAACAGGAAGCAGTTCCAGTTCTCTCCATCAGGATACCTGACGACTTCTCATCACTCAATGAGTCCTAAAACACAGAAATGAGTCAGCATGATGTCACTTCCTGTTCCCTCGTTTGTCTGGAAGTCAACGGTTGTTTAGTTCGATGTCTGAAATAAGGTCTGTGGTTCACACGTTTTGTTCTACGATATAAAACACATCAGTAAATATCCCACTGGTGGGACACGTGAAGGCTTCAACATTCACCAGTGGGATATTTACTGATGTGTTTTATATTTTCAGAAACACGTCGTCCCTGCAGCGCTCTATAGCACGATTTAAAAGTAATAAATCTTCTAGTGTTTGTTGTCTGACAGCAGCGTCATTTCCTCCTCGTCCAATCAGAGTGTCCTCTGGCCTCCCGTCCCAGCAGCCACCTGGGCTCAGGGCTGAATCCTTTGTCCTGTTTGTGAGGATGTGGAGGACGGAGTGACTTCCTGTCCTCCTCTCAGAGACTCTGATCTGAAGCCAGAGAGACTCTGGAGGGAAAAGATGCTTCAGATCTTCTAAAAAAACATTTAAATAAAACTCCCTTTTATTGTGAAACTCCTCGGAGCTGCCAACGAACACTTCACAGCTGAGTTTGGTTCCAACTCCAACTCTTCACATGGAACTCAAATTACTGTGAATGTTTTCTGGTCTCGTTGGCTGTATCTGAAACCGCCTGCTGCATCCTACTGATGAACACAGTATGTACTGTTCATACTATATACTGTACAAACTGTACATACTGCGTTCCTCAGTAGGATTCAGTATGAAACAGTTAAAGTGATGTATTTAGCAGTATACTGGACCAGGCTTAGCTTGTACCATTATCGACAAATACAACTTATTGAGCTTTAAAAAATAAAAAATGGATGAATGATCAAATTAATAAATAAATAGATGACTTGATAAATAAATATGCCATTAAATGTACCAAAAATAATGTTAAAAATCATAAATAAATACATGCATAAATATACAATGTAATGATTAATAAATATATTTAAAAATTAAATTGAAAATAAATAAAAAATGAATAAATAAATAAATGACTTGATAAATAAATATGCCATTAAATGTACCAAAAATAATGTTGGAAAAAAAACAAAAACATAAATACATACATAAATATACAATTTAATAATGAATAAATACATTTAAAAACTAAACTTAAAATACATTTAAAAAATGAATAAATAATTAAATATACCATTAAATGTACCAAATATAATATTACATTTAAATCTAGGGAAAATCATGCAGAAATAAATAAAAAAATAAATATACAATGTAATGATTAATAAATATATTTAAAAAATAAATTGAAAATAAATAAAAAACATAAATGCAAAAATGAATAAATAAATAAATATGCCATTAAATGTACCAAAAATAATATCAAATTTAAATCTAGGGAAAATCATGCATAAATAAATGAATACATAAGTAAACACATACAATTTAATAATGAATAAATAGATTTAAAAATAAATACAAAAATAAATAAATAAGTTTAAAAGTTAATTAAAATAAATAAAAGGGAATGAAATAGAAGATTTATGTCACATTTTATCAATTAATGAATGGCTACATTAATTTTTTAATATTAGTTTTGATACATTTAATGGCATATTTATTTATTTATTCTTGATTCATTTATATTTTTGTATGTTTTTCACCGGTGATGGTGCTGATCATCTCAACAGTAAGCTCCCAGTCGTAATAGCAGTCAGTCGTTGTTTGAACTGTAAATCAGCTCCAATGTTACAGCTTCTTATTAACCTTGACCCATAAAGGTCACACGCACGCGCGCGCACGCACGCACGCACGCACGCAGTGGGAGGAGGAAGCGGTGTGTTTGCGGTTGCTTCATTGATTCCTGTAATAAACTGCAGTCTTTTGTTGAGCGTCCGTTCGGTCCTTCGGTCCTATCAGCTGCTGAACCTTTATTTGCCGTCGACTCAGAGGGGCCCCTGAGGGGGGGCCCCCGACTGACTGTCAGCACGCTGTTTACAGAGCAGATTCTTTGGCTGAGCAAACAGCCGTACCCCCCCCTCGCCGTCCCGGCTCAAACATGGCGGCGTTCCTTCACGCGCTGACTGACGGGTCCTGGAACACGGAGCTCGCCGGCCTGCTCAGACTCGCCAAGTATGCGGAGAGGCAAGGACCGGCGGACGCACGAGTGTCAGGAGTTAAAGGACCCCGACCGCCGCTTCAGCATGTTCCAACTCCACTTCACATTCCTGCTGCCGCGCTCTTCTTAGAGATCCTCCTCCGTCCAGACGGCTCGCGCTTTGTTTCCAGGAACATCAGCTTTCAGAGATTTAATACTTCCTGCAGAGACACATTAATGATGATGATGATGATGATGATGATGATGATGATGATGATGATGATGATCCATCACAGTGAATGCTCGTATGTTGTCGTCTGACTTCTCGTCGGGTGTAAATGAAGCTGCTCCGTCTGCAAATCCTGGAACATCTCTCCATTCAAGGCCTTCAGTGGTTGTGTGGTTTTAAACGTTATTGTTCATTCAAGGTCAAATAAAGACTTTCAGCAGCTGTTCAAAACCCATATGATGCATTTACACTCACCGGCCACTTTATTAGGTACACCTTGCTAGTACCGGGTGGTCTTCATCTGCTTCAAGGTTGGACGTGTTGTGCGTTCAGAGATGGTATTCTGCATACCTTGGTTGTAACGAGTGGTTATTTGAGTTACTGTTGCCTTTCTATCATCTCCAACCACTCTGCCCATTCTCCTCTGACCTCTGACATCAACAAGGCATTTCCGTCCACACAACCCCCGCTCACTGGATCTGTTCTCTTGTTGGGACCATTCTCTGTAAACCCTAGAGATGGTTGTGCGTGAAAATCCCAGTAGATCAGCAGTTTAATACTCAGACCAGCCCGTCTGGCACCAACAACCATGCCACGTTCAAAGTCACTTAAATCCCCTTTCTTCCCCGTTCTGATGCTCGGTTTGAACTTCAGCAAGTCGTCTTCACCACGTCTAGATGACGTAATGCATTGAGTTGCTGCCATGTGATTGGTTGATTAGCTATTTGTGTTAACAGGCAATTGAACAGGTGTGCCTAATAAAGTGGCCAGTGAGTGTATTTTAAATTAGGGCTGTCAATCAATTAAAATATTTGATCGCAAATCAATCACACATTTTGTGTCTGTTCAAAATGTACCATAAAGGTTCTATATGTAACTGAGTATTAATTCTTCCTGTCCTCTGCAGGTAAGTCCTTCGACATCACCTACGTGCGGCTCAAGTTCCACACCAGCCGCCCGGAGAGCTTCGCCATCTACAAGCGGAGCGGCGAGGGCGGCCCCTGGGTGCCGTACCAGTACTACAGCGGCTCCTGCGAGAAGACGTACCAGAAGGCGAGCCGCGGCTTCATCCGCACCGGAGAGGATGAGCAGCAGGCGCTCTGCACCGACGACTTCAGCGACATCTCGCCGCTCACCGGGGGGAACGTGGCGTTCTCCACGCTGGAGGGACGACCCAGCGCACACAACTTCGACAACAGCCCCGTCCTCCAGGTGAGACGCCCGACTCTGTCCTCTCTAGACGGGACGCCTTTATATACATCAAATAAAATAACATAAAATAACATAAATAAAGGCAACGAGAAACTGACAAATTAATAATAAAATAAAATAAGTAGTAAGAAATGAAAAGGTAGATGAGTAATAGAGAGGAGGGACTACAGAGGACGTCTTCATGAGAGTTCCCATTATTCTGCTTCATAATACACATCTTCCTCCTCCTCCTCCTCCTCTTTTCTCTCCTCCTCCTCCTCCTCCTCCTCCTCCTCATCCTCTCTCCTCCTCTTTTCTCTCCTCCTCCTCTCTCTCCTCCTCCTCTCTCTCCTCCTCCTCTCCTCCTCCTCTCTCTCCTCCTCCTCTTCCTCCTCCTCCTCCTCCTCCTTCTCCTTCTCCATCTCCTTCTTCTTCTTCTTCCTCCTCCTCTCCTCCTCCTCCTCCTCTTCTTCTTCTTCCTCCTCCTCTCATCATCTCCTCCTCCTCCTCCTCCTGTCCTCCTCCTCCTCCTCTCTGTCCTCCTCCTCCTCCTCTCTCTCCTCCTCCTCCTCTTCTTCTTCTTCTTCTTCCCCCTCCTCTCTCTCCTCTCTCTCCTCCTCCCCCTCCTCTCTCTCCTCTCTCTCCTCCTCCTCCTCCTCCTCCTAGAGGACAGAACAGTGGGATGGTAGATGGTATTTTTCCCAGCAGGCCGTTCTGCAGGTCAGGTTGCAGGTTTGATGCTGCCAAGTGTTGCGACCTGTTGCTAGGCGACGCCCCCGGATTTCCCACCGCAGCAGCAGCAGCTCAGTTTGGCTCGACTGACCTGCAGCTGCACCTCCTCCTCCTCTCTCCTCCTCTCAT
>NC_133805.1:1643335-1655835 GCF_043250625.1 Sebastes fasciatus
AAAATAAAAAAAAATAAATAAATAAAAAATACATGCAAAAATAAATGTAGAAATAAAAAATTAATGAAAACATGAATAAATAAATAAAATATAAATACAAAAATAAATAAATAAATACAAAATTAATGCAAAAATAAATAAATAAAAATAAATGCAAAAATAAAAATGAATAATAAATAAAAGGGAATATTTAACAGAAGAGTAAATACATAAGGGAATTAATACAAAGATAAATAAATAAAGAAGCAAATTAAAACAGAAATATCAATTTATGTGACATTTTATCAAGGAACAACTTTTGGTAAGATATCATATGGACCGAGGATACGAGGATACGCTGCACCTCTTAATGGGATTTTTGTCTAGAAAATATCATTAAAAAAAGTTGTTATTTAATTTATGGATAATTTCTGAAGACGTTTTCTTTGAATATCTTGATTTGGTTCCAGAGATCCATTTAAACCCAAATATCTAAAGTCTTCTGTTGGATCAGTATTTATTTAAATGTCTAAACCTCTACATGTTGTTTGAGACCTCTGGGTGTGGGAGTCTGGAGAATGAAGATACTGCAGCTTTCTCCTTGCAGTAAGAGAGTATTTAACTACCTGAGTGTGCAGTGGTGATCTAGTTAGCCACAGTAGTTCTCCAACCGGCCCGCTGAGTCGTCAGTACGTCACCAAACACTAAGTTCTCCGTGAGGAAACTCAGGAGAGCGTTGCTGTCTGTCTGTCTGCAGCAGCTCAGCTGGATGTCTGGGACTCCCAGAGGAGCGTTCCTCGTCTGCACTGAGCTGCACGTGATTGATGGCAAACAAATGTTCTGTACAGTTCAAACGGCGTTGACTCAGACGAGAAGCTGCACCAGCTGCCGGACGGACCGACAGACGGTACCGGTCAATTCTTCATGAATCATAAAGAGAGAGAGAGAGAGGGAGGGAGAGAGAGAGAGAGGGAGAGACGGGCGTCAGCTGAGAAAGCAGCTGTAGAAACGTTCTCAACAACGAGCATCCTCCTCCATCATCACAGCCTGACGTCAGAACGTCAACCAGGAAGGACGGCTGCCAACAGACCGACTTCATACCTCAGGTCCAGCTGAGAGAGGGTTAGGGTTAGCAGCTTTAACGCTTTCTGAACTCTGACAGGATCTGAATCTGAATCCTGAGGCCCTGTTCACACCTGGTATTAAAATGCGTTAATGATCTCACTTCCCCGCTCTGCATGCAAATAAACACGCAGTAAACACACGGCTGATGCAGCAGACGCTGTGACGTAACACTACAGGACAGTCATATCCTACATATTCCTGAATCTGGGTTGGAGATGTTAATAATTAACCATTTAACTGACATTAAGCATTTTAACTGATTAACGCTATCGGTTAAAACGGTTAAAAGAAATGTTAATAATTAATTAAAAAGCTGAGAAAAACTCGTCACTTGAAGGAGAAAAGCTGGTCCACCTTAATAATCCACCTTAAGAGAGTCTGAACCGGTGTTACAGATACGGTCTCTGGCTCGCTGTAGCGGAGGAGTTGTAGCCTCGGAGCATTTATTCACCGACAGATAAACTGTACACACACGGTCTGCTACACCTACATTCACAGCTAGAACGCCACCAACAACACACACCGTCTGCTACACCTACATTCACAGCTAGAACGCCACCAACAACACACACCGTCTGCTACACCTACATTCACAGCTAGAACGCCACCAACAACACACACGGTCTGCTACACCTACATTCACAGCTAGAACGCCACCAACAACACACACCGTCTGCTACACCTACGTTCACAGCTAGAACGCCACCACCACACACACTATCTGCTACACCTACGTTCACAGCTAGAACGCCACCACCACACACCGTCTGCTACACCTACGTTCACAGCTAGAACGCCACCACCACACACCGTCTGCTACACCTACGTTCACAGCTAGAACGCCACCACCACACACCGTCTGCTACACCTACGTTCACAGCTAGAACGCCACCACCACACACCGTCTGCTACACCTACGTTCACAGCTAGAACGCCACCAACAACACACGGTCTGCTACACCTACTTTCACAGCTAGAACGCCACCACCACACACCGTCTGCTACACCTACGTTCACAGCTAGAACGCCACCACCACACACACTGTCTGCTACACCTACGTTCACAGCTACAACGCCACCACCACACACCGTCTGCTACACCTACGTTCACAGCTAGAACGCCACCACCACACACCGTCTGCTACACCTACGTTCACAGCTACAACGCCACCACCACACACACTGTCTGCTACACCTACGTTCACAGCTACAACGCCACCAACACACACACCGTCTGCTACACCTACGTTCACAGCTACAACGCCACCAACACACACCGTCTGCTACACCTACGTTCACAGCTACAACGCCACCAACACACACCGTCTGCCAGTAACTCGCTGAAGTTACGCCGCGCTGACAGAGCGTGTGTGTGACTACGGGGAGCACGGAGCCACCGGCAACGCTAGCAGCTGCTAACGTAGCACAAACACACACACTGTTTGTTGGATAATCGCTATCGTTAATCCGGACAGACACACAGCTGACAACCTGCTAAACTAAACGAAGACTGGAGACTTCTACTTGTAAAGTGTCTGCCTGCTAAGTTAACGCTCCCAGACGGTGAACCGGAGACTCAGTTGTCTGTTGTGTTCAAACACTGCAGCTGGAGCACCGCTGCATGCGAGGCGGTTGGTTAACGGTTAGTAATGGGTTAACGAGGGTTGGTTAATGGTTAGTAATGGGTTAACGAGGGTCGGTTAACGGTTAGTAATGGGTTAACGAGGGTCGGTTAACGGTTAGTAATGGGTTAACGAGGGTCGGTTAACGGTTAGTAATGGGTTAACGAGGGTCGGTTAACGGTTAGTAATGGGTTAACGAGGGTCGGTTAACGGTTAGTAATGGGTTAACGAGGGTCGGTTAACGGTTAGTAATGGGTTAACGAGGGTCGGTTAACGGTTAGTAATGGGTTAACGAGGGTCGGTTAACGGTTAGTAATGGGTTAACGAGGGTCGGTTAACGGTTAGTAATGGGTTAACGAGGGTCGGTTAACGGTTAGTAATGGGTTAACGAGGGTCGGTTATTAGTTAAGAACATTTTTCAAAATTAGCATCCCTACTTTGGGTACATTTTATTAACATCAGAATATAAGGTTATTGTAGCGGCGGCCTCTGGGGACTTCCACGCCGCCGCAAGTGTCAGCTCCGTGCAAAGCACCAGAACAGAAACAGCGACGCATCTCCGACGGTACGATAATAACGCACTTCCTGTGCCTCGTCTGATCGCCTTTAGAGATGTGGCCTATAGATCAGGTTCAGTTTAATAAAACACACCGACAGGAAACAGTAACAGCAACTTCCTGTTTAAAAGGTGTGCAAAAGTCAGAGGAGGAGGCGTGAGTCCTCCTGAGTCCTCCTGAGTAGGAAGATAAACGTACAGAACGCTGGACCCGGACCCAGACCTGGACCTGGACCTCGACCCGGACCCAGACCTGGACCTGGACCAGGACCTGGACCTGGATCTGGATCTGATTTAAACCGACAGCAGAACATACTGAAACCCTCCGTGAGGTTTCATTTGAATGTTCCATCGTAGAAAGGGGTCTGACAGGAGGCCAGCTGGCTGATGTTTCAGCAGTTTCCTCCTGCAGTGGGAACATTGTTTTGGGCGGAGAGACATTTGGTGTTTGTATCAGATGTGGATGAACATTTCTAAACGCGTTCCCACTTTCCTGTGAGCAGAGAGCTTCCCCGAGGCCGGCGGTCCCGGTCCAGGTCCGTGTTTGTCCTCCAGCAGCTGCTCCGAGCTCTCACTCTGCTGAATACAAACCTGATAAGCTTCCTGCTGATACGGAACAAAGCTATCTCTGGCCCCTCGCTACTTTCCCATGAGCCTCTCACACAGGCGGGATGTTGAGTAACTTTCTTTATCCTCCCAAACTGAAACAGGTGTCCGTCAGTAACTCTCTCCATCTGGCCGTCGTATCGGAACGCCGAGGAAATAAATTCCAGCTCACTTAAAAATGTCACAGTTTGAGTGTTTGTGGTGTTGCGTCAGTGTTTTCTCAACGTTTCCCACAGAACTGAAACCACCTCCCTGTTCATGAATCATGATCCGAGCAGCTTCTAGACATTCAGGGAACTGTCTGTGTGTGTGTGTCTGTGTGTGTGTGTGTGTGTGTTGTGGTGCCTGGCTCCAGAGACGGGAGGGTCGGTCAGCTGGTCGGTGCAACACTCAACAACTATTGGATGGATGTTCCCTTCTATGGACCTTTTTATTGGACTTTAATAATTGTAAAACAAACACAGAAATGTGTACCACGATCCACGAATGGGGGAAATAAAGGCAAAGGAAAAATCGAGCTTATATAAATAAATGCAGATATACGTACATTTAAAAATAAATATAAAATAAATGAAAACATGAGTAAATAAATAAAAGATAAATGCAAAAATAAATAAAAAATAAATGTAGAAATAAAAAACAAATGAAAACATAAATAAATAAATTGAAAGTAAATGCAAAAATAAATAAGTTAAAAATACATGCAAAAATAAATAAATAAAAAATAAATGCAAAAATAAATAAATAAAAGATAAATGCAAAAATAAATAAAAAATAAATGTAGAAATAAAAAATAAATGAAAACATAAATAAATTACAAATGAATATAAATAAATAATAAATTAAACATAAGAGTAAATAAATGGACGTTTTTATTGGACTTTAAGAGTTGTAAACAAACACACACAAATGTGTACCATGATCCACAAATATTTCACTTTCCCACAAACATGTATTTATGTATTTGTGTTCTTTGTGGAGAACGCACGGAAAATTAGGAATAATGTGTAAATGTATAAAGACAAAAATACAGAAATAAATAAGTTTGGGGAAATAAATAAGAGGTGAAGTGCAAAGAGAAAATTGCACATATATAAATAAATGCAGAAATACGTACATTTAAAAAATAAATATAAAAAAAATGAAAACATGAATAAATAAAAAATAAATAAATAGATTTAAAAATGTATAAACACATAAATAAATAAATGGGGAAATTAAACAGAAGAATAAATAAGAGAATTCATACAAAGATACATAAATAAATAAAACATAAATATCAATTTATATCACATTTTATCAAGGAATAACTTTTGGTAAGATTTCATATGAACCGTTGTACGAGGATACGTTGCACCACTTTGTGTGATATGTCCTTAAAGTTCTCAATATTTAATTTATGGGTCATTTCTCAACCGTCAGAGATCCATTTAAACACAAATATTCATTTATTTGTTGGTGCAGTATTTATTTAAATGTCATACGTACCTGAAACGTACGTCTCTGTGTTTGTGTTTATATACTGATTATTTTAATTGTGAACTCTCATGAGAGCTGATATTCGGATGCATCACTATCGATGTCTTTGTGGTTCAGATGAAGCTGTGCTGCCTGTCGGCCCCGACGTCTCTAACGCCTCTAACGTCTCTAACGTCTCTAACGCCTCTAACGTCTCTAACGCCTCTAACGTCTCTAACGTCTCTAACGTCTCTAACGTCTCTAACGCCTCTAACGTCTCTAACGCCTCTAACGCTGCGTCCATGTTGTGTCTGTTGCAGGACTGGGTGACGGCCACCGATATCAGAGTGACCCTGAACAGGCTCAACACGTTCGGAGACGAGGTGTTCAACGACCCCAAGGTCCTCAAGTCCTACTACTACGCCATCTCGGACTTCGCTGTGGGAGGAAGGTAAGGAAAGATTAAATGTGTGCAAACTAGAGTTAGTAACTTCTGAGAGTCGCAACAGGCCACATTTGAGATTGTGATAGTTGTTACATGTGTAATAATATAAGTACGGATGGGAAATCATAGATTCAACTACGCATCGTGTTTATTATTTTAATGATTTCTAAACAGATGTTTTAACACCAGAATGGATCTATCTGCTTCATCTGAGTCTATGTGGAGGTAGAAGGAAGTTACAGCTTTTATTGTGGTAGTCTGAGTAACATGACGTCATATCCGTTCCGTATCCGTCAACCAAAACAAAGCTCAGAGAGTGTAAAACGTTGGAGGGTCGTCGTGGATACGACCTGCAGCCTCCCATGTTAAATCCAGCGTGGTAAACACTACACATCCAGTAAAGGATGGAAACACTTTGGGTTTCACACATTGACAGGAGAAGCAGAGCTACACAGAGCTTAGAATTGAAGTTTAAGTTTCAGCAGCTTCATGAAACAGGACAAAGGAGACTCTTCTGAATGAGTGAGTGCGGTCAGGTGGTTCCGTGGGTCCTGGTCTTGATGTGTCACTGTGTGGTCTGCTTCCCTGTGGCCTTCACAGGATCCCACATAACAACTCCTTTTCCTGCACGTCTGGAGGACGAGAAAAAAAGAAAAGCTTTGGACAGGCATTACCAGAGTGTTACACAGACTGCTGCTGCACAGCCTACGCAGCCATAATCTGTTTGAAATGTGGAGCAGATTTCCATTACACAGCCAGCATTCCTGGCATTCCTGGCCGGCAGCACTGGATTACAGGGAAACCGGAATGGGGCGGACCGACCGCCATGACGGGCGGAAGAAAAAGGGAAGAGTCCTGAGCTGGAGCACCTGTCAGAGCTGCAGAACCGAACCTTTATTTATCCAGGGAGGGGTTCCACCGTGATTCACCTGAACCTGTTCACCTGGGAGCTGAACACAACGACCAATCAGAGCAGCCCAGAGGATCAGTCCACTCCGAATTATCCCAACAGTTTCATATAAAAACTCTACTAAAATGTATATATACAATGTGAGTTGTGTTTTTGTGGCAGTGTGGCGTGTTGACAGCCTCTTTAATACTTCAGTCTTCCTTCTCAGCGTCAGTTTTTCCACCGCTCTCTGCCAAGAAACACCTGAGACAATAACTAAAGGTGGCTGCTGAGCAGGTCCTGTCCTGTTGTGAGGGGCTCTTCCCCCCCGAGGAGGTTTAACAAAACCTCCCCTCAGAGCCGCCGAGCGGAAAAACCTCATCAGAACCAAAGACAGTATCACAACACCAACTCCGTCCTCCGGTGTCAGTTTACAGCTCCGAGAGGCCGCGAGTCCTCGGAGGGAAACTCGTCTCTGTGGTCAGACAGAGAATATCAATCTGAAGGTTTTAAAGAGGTTGAGCTAACAATGCTGCTGATTACTGATTACATTGTCCAGGTGTAACGGGTGTGTTTGTGTGCCGTCAGGTGTAAGTGTAACGGCCACGCCAGCGAGTGTACGAAGAACAGCGGAGGGCGGATGGTGTGTAACTGCAAACACAACACGGACGGCGACGACTGCAACGTCTGCAAACCGTTCTACAACGACCGTCCGTGGAGGAGAGCGACCGCCGACAACGCCAACGACTGTCTGCGTGAGTCTGCAGCCACTCTACTGTGTCTCTGCTTTACTGCATATACTTCTGCTTTACTGCAGAAACTACTGCTTTACTGCAGAAACTACTGCTTTACTGCAGAAACTACTGCTTTACTACAGAAACTACTGCTTTACTGCAGAAACTACTGCTTTACTACAGAAACTACTGCTTTACTACAGAAACTACTGCTTTACTGCAGAAACTACTGCTTTACTACAGAAACTACTGCTTTACTGCAGATAATACTGCTTTCACTGCAGAAACTACTGCTTTACTGCAGAAACTACTGCTTTACTACAGAAACTACTGCTTTACTGCAGAAACTACTGCTTTACTGCATATACATCTGCTTTACTGCGAAAACTACTGCTTTACTACAGAAACTACTGCTTTACTGCAGCTGTTTTGAAGCCTCGAGTTCGTCGCCATCTTGTTGTTTTGGAACCAGAAGTGAGGCGAGAGGGTGGAGCTGAGTATAACACCACCACTCTGTTGTACAGACTGCGACTATGAGTACTACTAATGCTAGTATTAGTCTACTGCTGCTGAGTACAAATACAACAGCTGGACTGAATGAGGTGAGAGTTGATCTAAAGGGCCGGTAGAACAGGTCACATGATGAAGTCCTGCAGAGGGGGATCTTCAGCATTAGTCATGACACTCTCTGGGGGATTATGGGAGCTGTAGTTCCTGTCGGCTACACGTTCATCATATCACAGTGCAGATGCATGACTAACGGCGTTCAGGGAATACTAGTGTTGCTCTTCTTCTCCCACAGTCCACTTAATCCGTCCTGCAGGAAGCCCACAGTATGGAAACATGTTGAAGTACAGCTGCGTTGTCACCTCATTTAACCTCATTCCAACTCCAGTAAACAGGACTACCACATGTTTATTATATGAATAACAATGAGGGAACTGCATCTGTTACTGCTGCTATTGTCTAAATACTACAGTCTTACTGCCACTGATACTTCTGTTACTACTGCCTTACTACAGCTAATACTGCTACCTGATTTACTGCAGTACTACTACTGATTTACTGCAGTACTACTACTGATTTACTGCAGTACTACTACTGATTTACTGCAGTACTACTACTTTACTGTCACGTTTACTGCTTAGAATGAGTGACCTGACTGAGAACTCAGAACGACATCTATTAGAAGCTTTACTACTGCTACTGTTGTACTGTTACTGCTACTGTTGTACTGTTACTGCTACTGTTGTACTGTTACTGCTACTGTTGTACTGTTACTGCTACTGTTGTACTGTTACTGCTACTGTTGTACTGTTACTGCTACTGTTGTACTACAGCCACTACTTTACTAATACTGCTTTACTGCTGTAATACTTCTACCTGATTTACTGCAGTACTACTGCTTAACTGTCGCTTTTACTGCTTAGAGTGAGTGAGTGACCTGACAGGACTGCGTCCAATCGGCGTCTGTCACAGCTTTTCTACTGCTACTGTTGTACTGTTACTACTTCTGCTTTACTGCAGCTAATACTGCTTTACTGCAGCTAATACTACAACCTTACTACTTCTGCTTTACTGCAGCCAATACTGCTTTACTGCAGGTAATACTACAACCTTACTGCTTCTGCTTTACTGCAGCCAATACTGCTTTACTGCAACCAGTACTACAACCTTAGTGCTTGTGCTTTACTGCAGCCAATACCGCTTTACTGCAGCTAATATTACAACCTTACTACTTCTGCTTTACTGCAGCTAATACTGCTTTACTGCAGCTAATACTGCTTTACTGCAGCTAATACTACAACCTTACTGCTTGTGCTTTACTGCAGCTAATACTACAACCTTACAGCTTGTGCTTTACTACAGCTAACACTACAACCTTACTGCTTGTGCTTTACTGCCGTTACTGCTGTAGCGTAGTTGGTAAAGTCTTCCTCCTCCAGTAGACTGGACTTTATAATGAATGCCGTTAACGTCTCTCTCTCAGCCTGCGACTGTAACGGGAAGAGCGCCGAGTGTTACTTCGACTCAGAGTTGTACCGGGCCACGGGTCACGGAGGTCACTGCAGGAACTGCGCCGACAACACCGACGGGCCCAACTGTGAGCGTTGCCTCGACAACTACCACCGCGACCAGAGCGGCAACCGCTGCCTGCCCTGCAGCTGCAACACCGTCGGTGAGTTCACTGATCTCAGTCATCATCGCCATCAGCTGTCACGTGACCCGAGTTCCAGACTTGGGTCACGTGATAACAACTGCTAATGAAGACCATAAGATACGGTTGAAAGCTCCAGAGAAAGTGAGTAAGTGGACCTTGACTTATAAAGGATTAGTTTGAGACATTTTGGTTATTATAGTTATATATATATATATATATAGTTATTTTAGCTTAGCTTAGCTTAGCTTAGCTTAGCTTAGCTTAGCACAAAGACTGGGAACAGGTGGAAACAGCTAGCTAGGAAGTGATTGAACTAGAACTCCCTGTCACTCACAACATGCTGTTTTTACAGTTTAGTTTTTGTTTGACTGGATAAGTGCCCCTCTGAGAAACATCACAACTATCAATACAATAATAGAACGTGATATTAGTGAACTTTAGAGGTGCTGGTAGGCCTGTATGTTATCTTTATGCTAAGCTAGGCTAACCAGCTGCCGGCTCCAGTTTGATACTGAACATACAGATACAACATGAGAGTGGCGTCGATCTAAATCTCATTTTCAGGATTTTTTCTGACATTTTTCTGTAATTTTTTGGACTTTTTTCAGACTTTTTTTTTTACCTTTTTCGGACAAAAACCTTCACACATTCACACATCTGGAGGTCAAAGGTCAAGGGACCCCTTTGAAAATGGACATGGCAGTTTTTCCTCGCCAACATTTAGCATAACTTCGGAGCGTTATTTAACCTCCTTCAGGACCAGCTAGTCTGACCTGGTTGGTTCCGATGGATTCATCAGGTTTTATAGTTTCAGATGATACCTGTATCTTCACTCTAGCTTTAAAACTGAATACTATAATATTAGACACTTTTCATGCAGCTTCATCTTTGTTTTTGCCATGTGCATAGACAACCGTATCATCGGCGTACATCTGAATGTTAACGTCAGAGCAAACCGATGGCAGATCATCTATGTTTGGAGCGTTATTTAACCTCCTTCACTACAAGCTAGTCTGACCTGGTTGGTACCGATGGATCCATCCGTTTTTTCTAGTTTCAGATGATACCAGTATCTTCACTCTAGCTCTAGGTGAACCCGCTAAAACCTCTGAAAGATCGAATGCGTTAAAGAAATAAGTGGCGACTTTGCGTTAACGCGTTATTATCGCGTTAACTTTGACAATCCTAAATTTATGATACAGATACTTTTCATGCATATTCATGTATGCAATGTCCTGGTGACGGAGGCGCTCACATACAGGAGGAGCCGTCGGAGTGAAAACATGTGAAACCGCCTGTATGAACTCTGTGGTTTTGATGGTATTTAACAGAACGCAGCAGCAAACCGCCGGTTAATGTGAACCAGCTGCTGTTTGGGTCCCAGTTCCACCAGCTCTGTCCTGTAATGGTTATTGTTAATGGGAGCTGATTGTTAGGTTGAGGGTTAATGTGCTGCTGACGGTGTGTGTGTGTGTGTGTGTGTTTGTGTGTGTGTGTTTGCAGGCTCAGAGTCGCCTCAGTGTGACAACAGAGGAGTGTGTGCGTGTAAACCCGGAGTGACCGGAGAGAAGTGCGACCGCTGCCAGCCGGGATACCACAGTCTGACGGAGGCCGGCTGCAGGTAACACGCAACAGCTGCTGCACCACAATACAGTGAAAGATGACCTGAGTCTGGTGGGGCGGCGGCGGCGGCGTGGCTAACAGAGACCGAGAGTGACAACAAGATGTCTCACTCTCATGCTTTCACTCCTGTTGTCTAAATAACAATTTCTCCATCTTCCACTAAATCAGACCAGAACATGGATTTTAGTTTGTTCTCCATGCGTCCAGTAGACCTGAGACCGTCAGTCTATCAATCAATCAATCAATCGATCAGTCAATCAATCAATCAATCAATCAAACTTTATTTATATATCACCTTTCAAACAAGTCAAATGTAATTCAAAGTGCTGGAATATAAAGTGTTAAACATGGATTTAGAGACTAATGCACCGAAACAACCAATATAACAGTTCATTGAATAAGAACGCAGTAAGAGATGGGTATTTAAGATAATAAAAGATAAATCAAATACAAGGAAATAAAAATAACAATAAATAAAGAAATTATGAAACTACACCAAATAAGCAGATTGTATTAAAATAATAAAATAAAAGGAGTAATAATGATCAGTAATAAAATGTTGATTAAATTAAATAGAGTAAAATAAACACTATAATAATGATGATAATAAATAAAATAAGTATTAAAAATAAAGACCATAAAATTCTAAAAGTATCACCGTCATTAGACAGAAAATTAATCTGCGACAATTAATAATCGATTAATCATTTGAGTAATTATTTAAAGCAGAAACTTCTCAGACGTGACGTTTTTCTTGTTTTCTTGTTCTCCTCTTTGATATTAAACTGAATCTCAAGACGAGAAGTCACCAAACAGTAAATCCAGAAAATAACAGCTTTATCAATAATCATGAGCTGCAGGCTGTGTGTTTAGCTTAGCTTAGCACAAAGACTGGAAGCAGAGGGAAACTGTTAGCTTAGCTCAGCGGGCAGCAACCTGCAGCTCTCCAGCTCCTCTCCAGCGGCTCCCTGTGGAGATAGGAACTCTGTTCTTTGTTTACATTTTCATTTTTATGTATCATTGTTGTAGGTCTATGGTTCGACGGGACGACGGAGTATTAGGGCCACACTGAGGGAAAAAATACATCTGAGGTTTAGAGAATAAAGTCAGAATATTATAAAGTAGTAGTTTTACGTGTTATTTACTTTATTCTCGTAATATTACGACTTTTTTTTCTGGTAATATTCTGACTTTATTGTGTAAATCTCAGATGTGTTTTTCCCTCAATGTGGCCCTAATACTCCGTAGTACATTGTCTCTTTGGCCCTCACTGCATTAGACTGATATACTATATACTGAGAC
>NC_133805.1:1660835-1663335 GCF_043250625.1 Sebastes fasciatus
CCGCGAGACTGGAGAGTGCCTCAAGTGCATCTACAACACCGACGGCTTCTTCTGCGACCGCTGCAAGGAGGGTTTCTATGGCAACGCCCTGGCCACCAACGCCGCCGACAAGTGCAAACGTAAGAGGAAGTTCCCTTTTATCCACTTTTATAAAGATACGCAGTATTTTCACTTTCAGTCCATCAAGATCTCCAGACGTGTGGCACTTTTCTTTTTGTTTGTTTGTCATAACTGTTTTCAGTTCATTTCCTGTCGGTTGACTGATCACTAATCAATAATTGATGTCACTACTGTTGAGTCCGACTGATATCTGTCTGGCTGTCTCTGTCCTCAGCCTGCTCCTGCTCTCCGTTCGGTACCGTGGGTCGACAGACGGGCTGTTCTCAGGTCACCGGTCAGTGCCAGTGTCTCCCCAACGTGGCCGAGCGCGACTGCGGCGCCTGCCAGCCCGGCTTCTTCAACCTGCAGAGCGCCAACGGCTGCGAAAGGTCAGCCCGCCTCGCCGACGTCGCGAGATCAACGTCACAACAACTGTGTGCTTCTGACATTGTTTTTTTGATTGGCTCTTCCTCCTCGCCTCCACAGATGCAACTGTAACCCGATTGGCTCTACCAACGGTCAGTGTGACATCACTGCGGGACAGTGCGAGTGTCAGCCCGGCGTCACCGGCCTGCACTGCGAACGCTGCGAGGTCAACTTCTTCGGATTCAGCTCGTCCGGATGCAAACGTGAGCAAGATGACATCACTGATTATGAATGAAACATGCATTCATTTTCTTAAAATATGTGTTTTTTAATGGCGCTCTGTCCGTGTGACCTGCAGCCTGCGACTGCGACCCCGAGGGCTCCCAGTCGGGTCAGTGTAAGGAGGACGGGCGCTGCGAGTGTCGGCCCGGCTTCGTCGGAGCTCGATGCGACATGTGTGAGGAGAATTACTTCTACAACCGCTCGGCTCCGGGCTGCCAGCAGTGTCCCTCCTGCTACAGTCTGGTCAGAGACAAGGTGAGGACGGACATTAAAGACGGGAAGGACAGAGTCTTAATGTCTCTGCACGATGATGATGCGCATTGACGTGTTATTCGTGTCTCCGCCAGGTCAACCAGCAGAGACAGAAGCTTCACGACCTGCAGACTCTGATCGATAACCTGGGCTCGGGCCAGGACACCGTCAGCGACAAGGCCTTCGAGGACCGGCTGAAGGAGGCCGAGAGAGCCATCATGGAGCTGCTGGAGGAGGCTCAGACCAGCAAAGGTTCCTCCATACTGCACGCAGCAACAATACACACTGATCGACACATCAGAGCCGTGGTCGGGGCCATAGAGTCTAACTTACTGATATATCAGAGTCGTGGTCGGGGCCATAGATTCTAACGCACTGATATTTCAGAGCCGTGGTCGGGGCCAGAGATTCTAACTTACTGATATATCAGAGTCGTGGTCGGGGCCATAGATTCTAACTTACTGATATTTCAGAGCCGTGGTCGGGGCCATAGATTCTAACGTACTGATATTTCAGAGCCGTGGTCGGGGCCATAGATTCTAATGTACTGATATATCAGAGCCGTGGTCGGGGCCATAGATTCTAACTTATTGATATTTCAGAGTCGTGGTCGGGGCCAGAGATTCTAACTTACTGATATATTTCAGAGTCGTGGTCGGGGCCATAGATTCTAACTTACTGATACTTCAGAGTCGTGGTCGGGGCCATAGATTCTAACTTACTGATACTTCAGAGTCGTGGTCGGGGCCATAGATTCTAACTTACTGATACTTCAGAGCCGTGGTCGGGGCCATAGATTCTAACTTACTGATACTTCAGAGCCGTGGTTGGGGCCATAGATTCTAACTTACTGATACTTCAGAGTCGTGGTCGGGGCCATAGATTCTAACTTACTGATACTTCAGAGCCGTGGTCGGGGCCATAGATTCTAACTTACTGATACTTCAGAGCCGTGGTCGGGGCCATAGATTCTAACTTACTGATATTTCAGAGTCGTGGTCGGAGCCAGAGATTCTAACTTACTGATACTTCAGAGCTGTGGTCGGGGCCAGAGATTCTAACTTACTGATATTTCAGAGCCGTGGTCGGGGCCATAGATTCTAACTTACTGATACTTCAGAGCCGTGGTCGGGGCCATAGATTCTAACTTACTGATATTTCAGAGTCGTGGTCGGAGCCAGAGATTCTAACTTACTGATACTTCAGAGCTGTGGTCGGGGCCAGAGATTCTAACTTACTGATATTTCAGAGCCGTGGTCGGGGCCATAGATTCTAACTTACTGATACTTCAGAGCCGTGGTCGGGGCCATAGATTCTAACTTACTGATATTTCAGAGTCGTGGTCGGGGCCATAGATTCTAACGCACTGATATTTCAGAGCCGTGGTCGGGGCCAGAGATTCTAACTTACTGATATTTCAGAGCCGTGGTCGGGGCCATAGATTCTAACGTACTGATATTTCAGAGCCGTGGTCGGGGCCATAGATTCTAACTTACTGATA
>NC_133805.1:1673335-1715835 GCF_043250625.1 Sebastes fasciatus
CGGCTGGAAGTGATCATCTTCAATGTACAAGATATTCACTTGTGCATACGAGATGTGGATCTTTTGGGAACTAAAAACTAACTTGCGCACGCAAGATATTATCTTTTGTGCCAACTTGTATTTTGTTCCCAAAAGATATGGATCTCTGCTAAGGGAAGTTATTACAAAATCATAACTAATACGTGGAGGATGTTGTGGGAACAAGATAAGGATCCTGAGTTAGGGTTTGAAGAGATCATCTTGTATGTACAAGATATTCACTTGTGCATACGAGATATGGATCTTTTGGGAACTAAAAACTTGTGCACTGACGTTCTTATCTTTTGTGCCAACTTGTGTTTTGTTCCCAGAAGAGATGGATCTCTGCTAAGGGAAGTCATTCTCTCGTATCACCTCGCTCCGTGTCTCGTGCACACGAGCTATAAATGATATCTTTCATGACGTCAGAGGCTCTGAAGGCGCGTCTTTAAATCATCTCTGATATTTCTCACCACGGTCAAACACCATTTCATGTACGGATGTTTTAACACTACAAACTGTTTAGTTCCTATTTGTCCCAGAAGTTGCTGCTTATCACTGGTGTTCTTTACCCATTACACACATTAACATTTTCTTCCAGGCTAAATCCAACACTATGCAACTTTGTACATTTTGCGTAGCGAGAATTTTATCTGATACACTGGTGCTAATAATTATTTCAAATGTTATATTTTTGTGTGAATGTTTTTTATTATTATGACATAGAGTGAGGAATTTGTTATTTGTGTAAATATATGCTTAAATGATTCAGGACTGGCTGATTTTAAGAAATAAAACACCAACATGCAAACAGCCACATTAAGTTCCATCACAATCAATCAACTGAAACCTCCAGGTTAAATATATCTATATATATATATAAATATATATATAAATATCTATGAGAACGTCTGTGGTATGTTATTATAATATGCTTGCTTGTATACAAGGCTCAGTGTTGCTGCCTCATAGCGATGCCAATATTTCATTAGTGTTTTATTGATTCTGGTGAGTTAATTCAACCTAACTGAATATGTTTGTTGAGCTATTTTGTTTGTTGAGCTTTGACCCATCAGGACATCACGAGTTTATCGTACTGAACACCGAAAGAGATAACCGGCTCGGTCACATGTTGCTACGGTAGATTGAATGAGCGTTTTGTGCCTTAATATAAAGTTGGGTTGTAATCACAGTCCCGTCGAGGGGCGTCCACGTTTGATTTCACAGAAATGTCCTCGTCGTCTTCGCTCCCTCACGCCGTCTCCTCGTGTCGGTACTGAAGCAGGGTTTGTTTCTTTTTAAATCAGGTCCTTGACAGAAAAAGAAGCTGCTAATAAATGATCCTAATCCAGCAGGCTACAGACAAACACTACCAGAGTTTATCTGATTCTCCAGATCCACAGACAAACTGTGGATCTGGAGAACTGGACTCTTTACTGACTCGTCTTTGTCATCCGTGGTTTTATTTCTCTCCCTCCATCCAGGCGGCCGCTCTTCAGGACGTTCAGCGCGCGCACAGGCGTGATGTATAAACAGTATTTTAAGTTATAATGTACCAGTTCTTTGTATTGTAACCCTGTTGTCTTAGACGGTGATGTGTGCGCGCCGCGCCGCGCCGCCTGCAGGACGCCGCTGCGTTGTGTTGAGTCTGTCACGGTGACGTCACGTCTCCGGCCCTGTGAGGACCTGAGTGAACCCTGTTTGTTTCCATGTGCCTGTAAATCCAAACTTAACATTTGAATAATAAAGAATTACTACAGGAAGCAGTTTGTGAATGTTGGTGTGTCATGTTGTTATCTGTCCGTTGATAACAGATCACTGCAGCGTCAGCTCATCTAGTAGACTGAAGTATACTTTTACTGCACTAAAAGTACTAATACCACACTGTAGAAATACTCTGTTATAGTAAAAGTACTAATACCACACTGTAGAAATACTCTGTTACACTAAAAGTACTAATACCACACTGTAGAAATACTCTGTTATAGTAAAAGTACTAATACCACACTGTAGAAATACTCTGTTACACTAAAAGTACTAATACCACACTGTAGAAATACTCTGTTATAGTAAAAGTACTAATACCACACTGTAGAAATACTCTGTTATAGTAAAAGTACTAATACCACACTGTAGAAATACTCTGTTACACTAAAAGTACTAATACCACACTGTAGAAATACTCTGTTACACTAAAAGTACTAATACCACACTGTAAAACTACTCTGTTACACTAAAAGTACTAATACCACACTGTAAAAATACTCTGTTACACTAAAAGTACTAATACCACACTGTAAAACTACTCTGTTACAGTAAAAGTACTAATACCACACTGTAAAACTACTCTGTTACAGTAAAAGTACTAATACCACACTGTAAAACTACTCTGTTACAGTAAAAGTACTAATACCACACTGTAAAACTACTCTGTTACACTAAAAGTACTAATACCACACTGTAAAACTACTCTGTTACAGTAAAAGTACTAATACCACACTGTAAAACTACTCTGCTACAGTAAAAGTACTAATACCACACAGTAAAACTACTCTGTTACAGTAAAAGTACTAATACCACACTGTAAAACTACTCTGTTACAGTAAAAGTACTAATACCACACTGTAAAAACACTCTTACAGCTGTCAGCATTTCCACACATTTTCAGCAGGAAATGCATTTTCTAGTTTATTTATTTATTTATGTGTTTATTTATGGATGGTTTTCTCTTTGCATTTCAGCCCTTAGTTATTTACCCAAACTTATTTATTTATTGTATTCTTTTGTTTACACATTTATTTTGACATTTTCTCCCTCATTATGCAAATGAGAGGACTGTCACTCAACGTGTGTCATCATGGGGTCAAAGTGCATAGATCCACTATATGCTAGTTATTTATTGATTGATTTATTCGTTGAGTTATTTATGTGTTCATTTATTTTTGATTTTGTCAGGTTCTGTCCTCCATACCGCTCCTCTTCCTGGAATGAAGCAGAGCCTGATAACCCCTCCCTCCTCTTCCTCCTCTCAAACACACCCAGCTGCACTCTGTCCTCTTATTTCCTCGTTCCCTCCCCTTCAGATCTACAGTTTTGAAGATGGGTGTAACCGACATGGTGGTGCAGTGAGAGCTGACAGGCTGCATTCAGTGCACATGTTGTTTAGATCAGAGCTCAAACTAGTTTCACTTCTCAGGAAGTGAGACTCAGACAGTCGTCGTCTCTGAGAGGTGAAATGGCGCAGCAAGGAGTTCAGCTGGACCACGAAAGGTTCTCTTGTTCCATCTGTCAGGATCTACTGAAGGATCCGGTGACTACTTCCTGTGGACACAGCTACTGCATGAACTGTATTAAAACCCACTGGGATGGAGAGGATGAGAAGAAGATCTACAGCTGCCCTCAGTGTAGGCAGACCTTCACACCGAGGCCTGTCCTGATGAAAAACACCATAATATCAGATTTAGTGGAGAAACTGAAGAAGACTGGACTCCAAGCTGCTCCTGCTGATCACTGCTATGCTGGACCTGAAGATGTGGCCTGTGATTTCTGCACTGGGAGGAAACTGAAAGCCTTCAAGTCCTGTCTGGTGTGTCTGGTCTCTTACTGTGAGCAACACCTCCAGCCTCATTATGATGTGGCTCCATTAAAGAAACACAAGCTGGTGGAGCCCTCCAAGAAGCTCCAGGAGAACATCTGCTCTCGTCACGACGAGGTGATGAAGATGTTCTGTCGTACTGATCAGCAGTGTATCTGTTATCTCTGCTCTGTGGATGAACATAAAGGCCACGACACCGTCTCAGCTGCAGCAGAAAGGACCGAGAGGCAGAGAGAGCTGGAGGTGAGTCGACTCAACATCCAGCAGAGGATCCAGGACAGAGAGAAAGATGTGAAGCTGCTCCAACAGGAGGTGGAGGCTGTCAATCGCTCTGCTGATAAAGCAGTGAGAAACAGTGAGAAGATCTTCACCGAGCTGATCCGTCTCATGGAGAAAAGAAGCTGTGATGTGAAGCAGCAGGTCAGATCCCAGCAGGAAAGTGAAGTGAGTCGAGTCAAAGAGCTTCAGGAGAAGCTGGAGCAGGAGATCACTGAGCTGAAGAGGAGAGACGCTGAGCTGAAGCTGCTGTCACACACAGAGGATCACAACCAGTTTCTACACCACTACCCCTCACTGTCAGAGCTCAGCGAGTCTACATCCAGCATCAATATCCGTCCTCTGAGCTACTTTGAGGACGTGACGGCGGCTGTGTCAGAAGTCAGAGATAAACTACAGGACGTTCTGAGAGACATATGGACAAACGTCTCTCTGAGAGGGACTGAAGTGGATGTTTTACTGTCACAACCAGAGCCCAAGACCAGAGCTGGATTCTTACAGTATTCACGAGAAATCACACTGCATCCAAACACAGCACACACAAAGCTGTTATTATCTGAGGGGAACAGAAAAGCAACATTAATGAGAGAAGATCAGTCTTATTCTAGTCACCCAGACAGATTCACTGATAGGTCTCAGGTCCTGAGTAGAGAGAGTCTGACTGGACGTTGTTACTGGGAGGTGGAGTGGAGAGGGACAGGAGTTTTTCTAGCAGTCACATACAAGAGTATCAGCAGAGCAGGGTGGAGGAATGAATCTGGATTTGGACTCAATGACAAATCTTGGATGTTATATTGTGACAATAACAGTTATGCATTTCGGTACAACAGTGTTGATACTCCCGTCTCAGGTCCTCGGTCCTCCAGAGTAGGAGTGTACCTGGATCACAGTGCAGGTATTCTGTCCTTCTACAGCGTCTCTGAAACCATGACTCTCCTCCACAGAGTCCAGACCACATTCACTGAGCCTCTCTATGCTGGACTTATGCCTCATTATTATGATGGAGACACTGCTGAGTTGTGTAAACTCAGATAGACAGAAGTCATTTAAAGGGACTGTATGTAAGTTTTTAAACATATAAACGCTTTTTTTGTAATCGTTTTTTTTTATTGCTGATGTGTGAACAGGTTGTAACCTAAAAAACGAGAGCTTCCGGGACTTCCTGGGTTTCCTCTGCTCTCAGCCTGCAGACTGACTTTAATGTGAAGAACGTGGCACGTTTTTTCTTTCAGCAGGAAATCGTGCATAAATGAATAAAATAAAATAAATGCATAAATATATAAATACATTTAAAATTAAATAAAAATAAATAAATAAATTTGATGAATTAAAAAACAAGATGTTTTGGGTCAGTGTGATTCTGCAACTGTAAATAATTATATGAGATGAAAAATAATAATCTGTGTTTTTCATCACCACATTTGTTCTATGTTACTTTGTTCTGTGCTGCTTTTATTCTGTGATATAAAGTTAATTTCCCATTCTGGAAGATAATAAAGCTGTATTTTATTCTTTTCTATTTTACCTCTAAATACTGCATTTAATAAAATGAACAATTACACCTTAATTTTCGTTTTTTTTTAAATGGTGTCAACTATTATTATTATTATTATTATTATTATTATTATTATTATTATTATTATGTCTTCTTCTCTTTCTCTGAACAAAGGGGACTCTTCAAACTGCCAATTTATATATTACTGTACTTTCTTGTTTATATACAAATATATATATACATTTTTTAACATTGCATTTTTATAAATTAATTTTAAAGTTTATTGGACTTTTTTATGTGCATAAAAATTAATAATAATAATAATAAAATAATAATAAAAATGAAAATAAAAATATCATGTCACGTTTGCTGTACTGCCCTTTTTGTTTGTTATGCAGTGGGCATGTTCATGTTATTTTAATCTTATTATTATATATATGTAACATATTATTACGTATATTTATGAATATGATTTATTTCCATCAGGCTCCTGTTGTTACCTGCAGAGACCAGCAGGTGGAGACGGAGTCACAGTGAAGGTCAGAAGGAAACACAAGCGAGACATTTGTTGGTTTTATCATCATAAATATTTATTAACATTAACAGGTTAAACACAGAGTTTATGAAGGAAGGATAAGATATAAATAATGTTTAATAATTATTATTATTTATAATAATAAATAAGGTATGAATATATTCAAATAACCCTGATATTTATTTACTCTACTGTCCTTCATGGCATGAAAAAGTCAAGTTATTGGTGTCTATTAATCACACGGTAATAATAATAATAATAATAATAATAATAATAATGATAATGATAATAATAATAATAATAATAATGATAATAATAATAATAATAATAATAATAATAATGATAATAATAATGATAATAATAATAATAATGATAATGATAATGATAATAATAATAATAATAATAATAATAATAATCATCTGTAGATGAGATAATAAGTACATTTGTTTTGACTCTTTAAATAAAAGTTATGACATAAACAGCAAAAATCATGTGAAAATAAATCTAAATTGTGACGGAACATTTCAAAGTTTGATAATATTATGACTTTAAATCAATATTAAGAGAAAAGCATAATACAGTAATTTTACTGTAACAGAGTAGTTTTACAGTGTGGTATTAGTACTTTTACTGTAACAGAGTAGTTTTACAGTGTGGTATTAGTACTTTTACTGTAGCAGAGTAGTTTTACAGTGTGGTATTAGTACTTTTACTGTAACAGAGTAGTTTTACTGTGTGGTATTAGTACTTTTACTGTAACAGAGTAGTTTTACAGTGTGGTATTAGTACTTTTACTGTAACAGAGTAGTTTTACTGTGTGGTATTAGTACTTTTACTGTAACAGAGTAGTTTTACAGTGTGGTATTAGTACTTTTACTGTAACAGAGTAGTTTTACAGTGTGGTATTAGTACTTTTACTGTAACAGAGTAGTTTTACTGTGTGGTATTAGTACTTTTACTGTAACAGAGTAGTTTTACAGTGTGGTATTAGTACTTTTACTGTAACAGAGTAGTTTTACAGTGTGGTATTAGTACTTTTACTGTAACAGAGTAGTTTTACAGTGTGGTATTAGTACTTTTACTGTAACAGAGTAGTTTTACTGTGTGGTATTAGTACTTTTACTGTAACAGAGTAGTTTTACAGTGTGGTATTAGTACTTTTACTGTAACAGAGTAGTTTTACAGTGTGGTATTAGTACTTTTACTGTAACAGAGTAGTTTTACAGTGTGGTATTAGTACTTTTACTGTAACAGAGTAGTTTTACTGTGTGGTATTAGTACTTTTACTGTAACAGAGTAGTTTTACAGTGTGGTATTAGTACTTTTACTGTAACAGAGTAGTTTTACAGTGTGGTATTAGTACTTTTACTGTAACAGAGTAGTTTTACAGTGTGGTATTAGTACTTTTACTGTAACAGAGTAGTTTTACTGTGTGGTATTAGTACTTTTACTGTAACAGAGTAGTTTTACTGTGTGGTATTAGTACTTTTACTGTAACAGAGTAGTTTTACAGTGTGGAATTAGTACTTTTACTGTAACAGAGTAGTTTTACAGTGTGGTATTAGTACTTTTACTGTAACAGAGTTGTTTTACTGTGTGGTATTAGTACTTTTATGGTAACAGAGTAGTTTTACAGTGTGGTATTAGTACTTTTACTGTAACAGAGTAGTTTTACAGTGTGGTATTAGTACTTTTAGTGTAACACAGTAGTTTTACAGTGTGGTATTAGTACTTTTACTGTAACAGAGTAGTTTTATAGTGTGGTATCAGTACTTTTAGTGTAACAGAGTAGTTTTACAGTGTGGTATTAGTACTTTTACTGTAACAGAGTAGTTTTACAGTGTGGTATTAGTACTTGTATTGTAACAGAGTAGTTTTACAGTGTGGTATTAGTACTTGTATTGTAACAGAGTAGTTTTACAGTGTGGTATTAGTACTTGTATTGTAACAGAGTAGTTTTACAGTGTGGTATTAGTACTTTTACTGTAACAGAGTAGTTTTATAGTGTGGTATTAGTACTTTTAGTGTAACACAGTAGTTTTACAGTGTGGTATTAGTACTTTTACTGTAACAGAGTAGTTTTACTGTGTGGTATTAGTACTTTTACTGTAACAGAGTAGTTTTACAGTGTAGTATTAGTACTTTTACTGTAACAGAGTAGTTTTACAGTGTGGTATTAGTACTTTTACTGTAACGCAGTAGTTTTACAGTGTGGTATTAGTACTTTTACTGTAACAGAGTAGTTTTACAGTGTGGTATTAGTACTTTTACTGTAACAGAGTATTTCCTGCAACACTGCTCGCGCCTCCCCATGCGCGCTCTCGCCTGTCTCCTCACGCAGCTCGCGCTCGGTCATTCTCGTGGCCGGCTCGGCAGCAGCTCGTGCTAACAGAGCAGCTAACGGCTACTAACCGACAACACACTCTACCGCTCTACCGGGACCGACACACACTCTACCGCTCTACCGGGACCGACACACACTCTACCGGGACCGACACACACTCTACCGCTCTACCGGGACCGACACACACTCTACCGCTCTACCGGGACCGACACACACTCTACCGCTCTACCGGGACCGACACACACTCTACCGCTCTACCGGGACCGACAACACACTCTACCGCTCTACCGGGACCGACAACACACTTCACCTCACTTTACCGGCTCACGTCACTACTACGTCACTACCGGAGAGTTCGTCTACCGGAGAGTTCATCTACCGGAGAGTTCATCTACCGGAGAGTTCATCTACCGGAGAGTTCGTCTACCGGAGAGTTCGTCTACCGGAGAGTTCGTCTACCGGAGAGTTCTTCTACCGGAGAGGAGAGTTCATATTAAAGTGTTCTGGGGGGGATGGAGCCGGACTTGGTTCCGGTTCCGGGCGACGTGGAGGTTCTGCTCGGACTGAGCCTCCTGGACCGGACCCTGCTGGACACCGTGTCCCAGCTGCAGGGATGGCTCCGAGTTTACGGTAAGAACACACACACACACACACACACACACACACACACACACACACACACACACACACACACACACACACACACACACACACACACACACAGCTGACTACTGAGCGGTTTCTCTCAGCGAGTCAGCTGGAGAACAGCCGGTAACAACCTCCTCCTCCTCCTCCTCCTCTTCTCCTCTTCTCCTCCTACTTCTTCCTCCTCCTCCTCCTCTTCTCCTCTTCTTCCTCCTCCTCCTCCTCTTCTCCTCTTCTCCTCTTCTCCTCTTCTCCTCCTACTTCCTCCTCCTCCTCTTCTTCCTCCTCCTCCTCCTCTTCTCCCTCTTCTCCTCTTCTCCTCCTACTTCTTCCTCCTCCTCCTCCTCTTCTTCCTCCTCCTCCTCCTACTTCTTCTTCTCCTCCTCATCCTCCTCCCTCTTTTTCTCTTCCTCCTCTTCCCTCCTCCTCCTCCTCCTTCTCCTCCTCGTCCTCCTCCTCCTCTCCTCTTCCTCTTCCTCCTCCTACTTCTTCTCCTCCTCCTCCTCTTCTTCCTCCTCCTCCTCCTCCTCCTCCTCCTCTCCTCCTACTTCTTCTCCTCCTCCTCCTCCTCCTCCTCTTCTTCCTCCTCCTCCTCCTCCTCCTCCTCCTCCTCCTCCTCCTCCTCCTCCTCTTCTTCCTCCTCCTCCTCCTCCTCCCTCCTCCTCCTCCTCCTCCTCCTCTCCTCCTCTTCTTCTTCCTCCTCCTCCTCCTACTTCTCCTCCACCTCCTCCTCCTCCTCTTACTTCTCCTCCTCCTCCTCCTTCTCCTCCTCCTCCTCCTCCTCCTTCTCTTCTCCTCCTTCTCTTCTCCTCCTCCTCTTCTCCTCCTCCTCTTCCCTCTCCTCCTACTTCTTCTTCTCCTCCTCCTCATCCTCCTCCTCGTCCTCATCCTCCTCCTCGTCCTCCTCCCTCCTACTTCTTTCTTCTCCTCCTCATCCTCCTCCCTCTTTTTCTCTTCCTCCTCTTCCTCCTCCTCCTCTTCCCTCTCCTCCTCCTCCTCCTTCTCCTCCTCGTCCTCCTCCTCCTCTCCTCTTCCTCTTCCTCCTCCTACTTCTTCTCCTCCTCCTCCTCTTCTTCCTCCTCCTCCTCCTCCTCCTCCTCCTCCTCCTCCTCCTCCTCCTCCTCCTCCTCTCCTCCTACTTCTTCTCCTCCTCCTCCTCTTCTTCCTCCTCCTCCTCCTCCTCCTCCTCCTCCTCCTCCTCCTCCTCCTCCTCCTCTTCCTCCTACTTCTTCTCCTCCTCCTCCTACTTCTTCTCCTCCTCCTCCTCTTCTTCCTCCTCCTCCTCCTCCTCCTCCTCCTCCTCCTCCTCTCCTCCTCTTCTTCTTCCTCCTCCCCCTCCTCCTCCTCCTCCTACTTCTCCTCCACCTCCTCCTCCTCCTCTTACTTCTCCTCCTCCTCCTCCTTCTCCTCCTCCTCCTCCTCCTCCTTCTCTTCTCCTCCTTCTCTTCTCCTCCTCCTCTTCTCCTCCTCCTCTTCCCTCTCCTCCTACTTCTTCTTCTCCTCCTCCTCATCCTCCTCCTCGTCCTCGTCCTCCTCCTCGTCCTCCTCCTCCTTCTCCTCCTCATCCTCCTCCTCCTCTCCTCTTCCTCTTCCTCCTCCTCCTTCTTCTCCTCCTCCTCCTCCTCCTCCTCCTCCTCCTCCTCCTCCTCCTCCTGTGATGAGTTTGGACTACAGTGACCCATACATTGGTAGATATATCAATATCAAAATGCCAGAGATGTGTTTCGAGTCATTTAGAAACAGTGTCATTCATTCCTTCTTTCGTACCTTGAAGTAAAAATAACCGCTTTTTAAAGTCTTAATATGGAGGACGGAACCTGCCAAAATAAGAAATAAATGAATGAATAAATAAATTACTCAATAAATAAATAAATGTGTCATTAAATGTTTCAAAATAATATTAAAAATAAATGTAGCCATAAATTAATTAATTAATTAATTGATCAAATGTGACATAAATTGATATTTCTGTTTTCATTTGCTTCTTTATTTATTTATTTTTGTATTAATTCACTTATTCATTTACTCTTCTGTTTAATTTTCCCTTTTATTTATTTTTGCATTTATATGTATTCATTTTTAAATTAATTAATTAATTTTTGCATTTACTTATTTATTAATTAATTTATCTATTTATTTATTTTCGCATTTATGTTTTTATTTTTGCATTAACATGTATTCCTTTTTAAATTAATTAATTTATTTTTGCATTTATTTGTTATTTATTTATTTATTTTATGTTTCTTTTTAAAATGTGTGTATATATTTTTGCATTTATTTATTTGTTTGCACAATTTTCCCTTTGCATTTCACCCCTTATGTATTTCCCCAAATTTTCTGGATTTTCTGTATATATATATATATATATATATTTATTTATTAATTTATTTTTGATTTTGTCAGGTTCCGTCCTCCATATCTTAATCTGTCGATGCATGTATCACGATCATTTTCATTACCAATTTATTGGACCTTTATTTTCTTGATTCATTTATTAATCGTTCTGCCTAAAAAATAGTGAAAATTGTTCTTCATAATTTCTCAGAGCCTGAAGGGTCGTATTCAAATTAATTATTCTATCCAACAACAAGTCCAGTATCAAAAGATTGGTGGAAAGCTATTCAAGATTTTTATGAACACAACAGTTGAAATACGATATGCAGCCTCCTGCAGGATTTAGGATTTGTGTTTATTTATAAATCATATTCTTGTTTGCTGTAAAATGTTTTTTTATTAAGAATATTAAGAAAACTTCAGACACAAAAACATCCAAGTACTTGTTTTAAATGTGCAGCAGTGTTTGTTCCCACGCACCCTGAACGCAGCAGCGTTGGTATCTGTGGAAGCAGGATGTGTCAGGATGTTTGCTCTTCCTCCCTCCTGCCTCCCCCCCCCCCCCGGTGTTGGCAGAGTGTGATGTCAGCAGCCAGTTTGTGGCGGTGATCTCACCCGGCAGGACTCCGGCTCGCTGCCATCCACAGCTCACATACCTCAGATACATCCAACAATGGCTGCTGCCTTCAGGGGCACCTCACTGAGTAGAACTGTACTCATGAGGTCTTTGTGTTGCTGCTGCAGGTAGTTCAGTTCAGTCACTGGTAGAAGTTTATCACACCTTTTGCTTTTTCCAGCTGATCTGAGAGGCTTTTTAAAGAGTTTATTAATCTTCAGAAGGATGAAGAAGAGGAGGAGGATTTACTCTTTATCCTTCAGTTCATCACAAACATTCAACACCGACACATCTTTCCTACTTCATACTGACGGGGTTTTCCAGCCCTGATTGTTTCAGATTAATCTCAGCGGGTCCAGCACTGAGACGGGTCCAGGGTGTATTTAGCCTAGCTTAGCACAAAGACTGGAAGCGGGGGGAAACTGCTAGCCTGGATCCCATCAATAGAGAACAGATCCTCGGTCCAGTAGAGCTGGTATTGATCCTCTAGTCTAGCTGTGGTTAATCCGGAGAAAGGCTGCAGTATATAAGCCTATTAAAGCTGACTGATTCCCCCCCCCACTGAGTGTGAGCGATCAAGTCATGAGAACATGTGTTGTCTTGATTTAACCCTGAACCGTGATGTTGATCTGACAGGTGTGCTCTGCTCGCCACCTGAACACGGATTGTAGATTGGTGTTATGACGTTTAGTTTATTAACATTATTATACAGTTTTTACCAGCGTTCTCAGATTTGAGGTAACAGTATGTTTGGTTTTATAGCAGCTTTCATTAAACCTGAATATTCAGACTAGATCTGTCAAAGTTAACGTGATAATAACACGTTAACGCACATTCGTTTGAATTTCTTTAAGGCATTAACACAATTTGTGATTTAAGGTTATAGTGGGCTCAATTTTAAAGCTGGAGTGAAAATACTGGTATCATAGTAAACTATAAAACCTGATAAATCCATCGGTACCAACCATGTAATACTAGCTCGTCATAAAGGAGGTTAAATAACGCTCCAAACTTACACTAAATTTTGGCGAGGAAAAACCGTCATGGCCAGTCTTATAACGAGTCTACGAGTCTCCCCTTTACCTTAAAGGGAGATTAGTCAAGTATTTAATACTCTTATCAACATGGGAGTGGACAAATATGCTGCTTTATGCAAATACATGTATATATTTATTATTGTAAATCAATTAACAACACTAAACAATAACAGATATTGACCAGAAATTATCATAAAGTGGGCATGTCTGTAAAGGGGAGACTCATAGAACCCATTTACATTCACATATCTGGAGGTCAGAGGTCAAGGGACCCCTTTGAAGATGGACATGACAGTTTTTCCTCGGCAAAATTTAGCGTGGGTTTGTAGCGTTATTTAACCTCCTTCAGGACCAGCTAGTCTGACCTGGTTGGTACCGATTGATTCATCAGGTTTTATAGTTTCATATGATACCAGTATCTTCACTCTAGCTTTAAAACTAAATACTATAATATTAGACACTTTTCATGCAGCTTCATCTTTGTTTTTGCCGTGTGCATAAACAACCATATCATCGGCGTACATCTGAATGTTAACGTCAGAGCAAATCGATGGTAGATCATCTATGTTTGGAGCGTTATTTAACCTCCTTCACTACAAGCTAGTATGACATGGTTGGTACCGATGGATTCATCAGGTTTTATAGTTTCAGATGATACCAGTATCTTCACTCTGGCTTTAAAACTGAACCTACTACAACGTCTGAAAGATCGATTTTACGTGAACGCGTTATTAACGCCTTTGACAGCCCTAAAATATATACATACATTTGCATAAAGCAGCATATTTGTCCACTCCCATGTTGATAAGAGTATTAAATACTTGACAAATCTCCCTTTAAGGTTCATTTAGAACAGATAAAAAAAACGTGTGATTAATTTGCGATTAAACTAAATAAAATAAATCATTTTAAAAATGTATTTATTTCTTCTGCACAGTTCGAGGAACTGATTATTCTCTGTTGTTGTCAGATGTGATATGAACGTTCTGAGTCTCTGCAGCTTTTAGAAAGATTTGAATCAGATAACTCATTATTAATCAGTCTGTCTTATTATGACGTTTGTTTGGGTTCATTTATCTCCTCGGTGAAAGGGGACGAGCAGCACAGCTGATGTAGATTTAGCAGCGGCTGCAACATGAATATAATACTACCAATATGTGCAAACCATAAATATAGGTTAATTCAATTACATTCAAATAGCACAGTTCTATTCATGTGCATATTTTTGAAAGTGAACGCCTTTGAATAATCAACATAAACAAGTTAATAATCCAGATATCAATCCACATTTCAGCAAAGGGAAAAATAAAAAGTCCTTCAAAAATCTAGAAGAGAAAAAAAAGCAGTTTAAGAACTCGGATCAAAAGTTAGTTTTACCAGTTATTGTCAGTACATTTAAAAGTATTGTGATAAAATAATCTCATATAGAGACACTGTTGCTCATAGTGGAGCTGCCACTATTGATTATTTTCATCATCGATTAATCTTCTGATTATTCGTTTGAGTCATCACATCATCGCAGAGCCCAACGTGACGTCTTCAAAAGTCTTGTTTTGTCTGAACAAACATTTGAGAAGCTGGAACCTGAGAACGGGACATTTTTCTTCCTTATTTTCGCTTGAAAAATGAGGATTAATGTGTAATAATCTGTGTTGGTATTTGACGTCCCACGTTGATCTAAAGAGGCTGCAGACTCCCTGTGGAGGGTCAGAGGTCGGGGACAGGAAGCTTTCCCTCCATCGCTGAAGCCGGATGTGACGCCGCCCCGCTGGGACTTTCAGCCGTCATATTGGACGGGGGATTGTGGGAGTTTGTTGTCTTCAGGGCCAATTCACACCTGAGATCCCTGCTGGGTGCTGGAGGGCTGAACTGATCTGGAACCAACAGATATTCACTCTGTTTCCATTCAGCATCAGAATTGATTTGAGCCGGTACAAAGCCGTGCTTTTACAGGTCAATAAATTGTCTTGATTTGGGTTTATGAGGCGTTCATTTCAACACTCCCACCTCAGATAGTATAGAGATGGAATCAGGACTTTTTGGTGCGTCCTGATTCCAAAAATCTTTATTTTTTACCGTCAATCATTTAAAATATTTAATTGCAAATGAATCGCATGTTTTTTATCTGTTCTAAATGAACCTTAAAGGGAGATATGTCAAGTATTTAATCCTCTTATCAACATGGGAGTGGACAAAAATGCTGCTTTATGTAAATATATGTATATATTTATTATTGTAAATCAATTAACAACACAAAACAATGACAGATATTGATCCAGAAACCCTCACAGGTACTTATATATAATGCATATGTAGTATATGTACTTACTTATGTATAATAAAATATATAAATACATAAATATAAAAAATAAATAAATAGATATGAAAAATACTAATTGAAAGGAAAAATTAACAGATAAATAATAAATATAAAAAATGAAAATGAAAAATAAAAAAATTATAAATACAATGAAAAATGTAAAATAAAAAATATGGAAAATAAAAAAAATAGACAAATAAATATTAAAAAAAAAATGAAAATGGAAAAGAAAAAATGTAATAGATAAAAATAAATAAATAAATATAAAAAATATAAATCAATGACAGATATTGATCCAGAAACCCTCACAGGTACTGCATTTAACATAAAACAATCTGCTCCAATCATAACATGGCAAACTGCAGCCCAACAGGCAACAACAGCTGTCAGTGTGTCAGTGTGCTGACTTGACTATGACTTGCCCCAAACTGCATGTGATTATCATAAAGTGGGCATGTCTGTGCCTCTGAAAAGATTGATTGCATTAAAAGAATTAGCGGCGTTTGACTGAAGGGTCAGGTGTCCTGTCAGCTCAGCTTTAAGGGCTCACATGCTGAAAAAGGCTTCCTTCCAGTTTGTGAACTAAAGAAACACAACAAGTGGATGAGTTTAGATTAAATATCATAAATCCATTTTTAGAAAATAATTTCTCTTCAATTTTATATTTACAGATTTATGTTTTGCCACCTCTTAGTAATTAATTTAAGAGAAATTACTCATAATATTTATACTAATAAATATAACATTTAAATAAGATCAAATGTAAAAATAGTACATGGGGGTCCGGTGCAGGTGGGGGGGTTCAGTATATGGGGGTCCGGTGCAGGTGGGGGGGTTCAGTATATGGGGGTCTGGTGCAGGTGGGGGGGTTCAGTATATGGGGGTCTGGTGCAGGTGGGGGGGTTCAGTATATGTGGGTCCGGTGCAGGTGGGGGGGTTCAGTATATGGGGGTCTGGTGCAGGTGGGGGGGTTCAGTATATGGGGGTCTGGTGCAGGTGGGGGGGTTCAGTATATGGGGGTCCGGTGCAGGTGGGGGGGTTCAGTATATGTGGGTCTGGTGCAGGTGGGGGGGTTCAGTATATGGGGGTCTGGTGCAGGTGGGGGGGGTTCAGTATATGTGGGTCTGGTGCAGGTGGGGGGGTTCAGTATATGTGGGTCTGGTGCAGGTGGGGGGGTTCAGTATATGTGGGTCTGGTGCAGGTGGGGGGGGTTCAGTATATGGGGGTCTGGTGCAGGTGGGGGGGTTCAGTATATGGGGGTCTGGTGCAGGTGGGGGGGTTCAGTATATGGGGGTCTGGTGCAGGTGGGGCGGTTCAGTATATGTGGGCCCGGTGCAGGTGGGGGGGTTCAGGTCTTCGGGACAATGGAGGCTGATCAGAGGAGGAAATGTAAAGTTCCTCACAGGCCTGGCTCTTATCAGGGTGATGATGGGGTGGGGGGGGGGGCGTTGAGACAGGATTTCCCCTCGTGAACAAAACAAGAGTCGAGCTTCTCTGGACTAAAATAAAATGAGCTGCCGTCTATTTGAGGACGGACGATGGAAAACCCTGAGATCCAGCGAGGTCAGCGGGTCTCTATAACTGTAGGGGTCAGCCTGCCAGGTCATCTGTTTGACTTAGTTTGGGTGATGAGAGAAAATATATTTATGAATCGTATAGGGATGCTAATTTAGAAAAATTTTATTAACCGTTAACCGACAAGATTAGTGTGTCGCATGCAGCGCTGCTCCAGCTGCAGGGTACGAACACAACAGACAACTGAGAACCCAGTTCACCGTCCGGGAGCGTTAACTTGTGTCGCGGACATGCAGCCACTTTCCCAGTTAAAGTCTCCACCACACATTTAGTTTAGTTTAGCAGGTTGTTAGCTGTGTGTCTGTCCGGAGTAACGATAGCGATCGACCAACAAACAGTGTGTGTGTTTGTGCTACGTTAGCAGCTGTAGCTCTGCTGGTAGCTTCGTGCTTCCTGTAGTCACACACATACGACCGTATGTATGTAACTTAGCTAGTTACTGACAGACCGTGTGTGTGTTGGTGGCGTTGTAGCTGTGAACGTAGGTGTAGCAGACCGTGTGTGTGTTGGTGGCGTTGTAGCTGTGAACGTAGCTGTAGCAGACAGTGTGTGTGTCGGTGGTGTTCTAGATGTGAACGTAGCTGTAGCAGACAGTGTGTGTGTCGGTGGTGTTCTAGATGTGAACGTAGGTGTAGCAGACAGTGTGTGTTGGTGGCGTTGTAGCTGTGAACGTAGGTGTAGCAGACAGTGTGTGTGTTGGTGGCGTTGTAGCTGTGAACGTAGGTGTAGCAGACCGTGTGTGTGGTGGTGGCGTTGTAGCTGTGAACGTAGGTGTAGCAGACGGTGTGTGTCGGTGGCGTTCTAGATGTGAACGTAGGTGTAGCAGACAGTGTGTGTGTTGGTGGCGTTGTAGCTGTGAACGTAGCTGTAGCAGACGGTGTTTGTGTCGGTGGCGTTGTAGCTGTGAACGTAGCTGTAGCAGACGGTGTGTGTGTGTTGGTGGCGTTGTAGCTGTGAACGTAGCTGTAGCAGACCGTGTGTGTGTTGGTGGCGTTGTAGCTGTGAACGTAGGTGTAGCAGACGGTGTGTGTCGGTGGCGTTCTAGATGTGAACGTAGGTGTAGCAGACAGTGTGTGTGTTGGTGGCGTTGTAGCTGTGAACGTAGCTGTAGCAGACGGTGTGTGTGTCGGTGGCGTTGTAGCTGTGAACGTAGCTGTAGCAGACGGTGTGTGTGTTGGTGGCGTTGTAGCTGTGAACGTAGCTGTAGCAGACCGTGTGTGTGTTGGTGGCGTTGTAGCTGTGAACGTAGGTGTAGCAGACGGTGTGTGTCGGTGGCGTTCTAGATGTGAACGTAGGTGTAGCAGACAGTGTGTGTGTGTTGGTGGCGTTGTAGCTGTGAACGTAGCTGTAGCAGACGGTGTGTGTGTCGGTGGCGTTGTAGCTGTGAACGTAGCTGTAGCAGACGATGTGTGTGTCGGTGGCGTTGTAGCTGTGAACGTAGCTGTAGCAGACCGTGTGTGTGTTGGTGGCGTTGTAGCTGTGAACGTAGGTGTAGCAGACGGTGTGTGTGTTGGTGGCGTTCTAGATGTGAACGTAGCTGTAGCAGACAGTGTGTGTGTTGGTGGCGTTGTAGCTGTGAACGTAGCTGTAGCAGACAGTGTGTGTGTTGGTGGCGTTGTAGCTGTGAACGTAGCTGTAGCAGACAGTGTGTGTGTTGGTGGCGTTGTAGCTGTGAACGTAGCTGTAGCAGACAGTGTGTGTGTTGGTGGCGTTGTAGCTGTGAACGTAGCTGTAGCAGATAGTGTGTGTGTGTACAGTTTATTTGTCGGTGAATAAATGCTACAAGACATGTGGGACTACGTCCGCTTTTCAAAATAAGGTGTTAACAAAGGGAACTGTATATACAAAATACATCTATGGATATAAGATTGATGGATTATATTCAGCAGAAGTATAAAACATTACATGTCCCTTATAAATTAAAAAGAGAATAGCACTAATCTGTGAGGGAAATTATATCATATTTATCATAAATAATTCCTGCCAATGAATCTGATATATTTGACTTCAGGACGTCTCTGACTACATACATGCTGAAAATCAGAATATGGAATCGCAATACTTAAAACACACATTGAATCAGCACCCAGGTATCATGCTAGTATTGAGTCAGGAGATACTGGAATCTACTCCACTTCCTGCCTTACGCCCAAACAGCCCTGTGAGCAACGAGAGGAAACAACACGCGATGAGGCAGACAGGGACTCTGGGAGGAAGTTAATCAGGTGGAAAGTCGGAGGACGACAGGAGTTTCAGCCTCTGCGATGCACGAGGACACAAACTAAAACGGCTGTTCCATTAGACGCCACTTTGTCCACTTCTCATCTCCATCCTGCCGGAAACCAGGAGACCCGGAGGCAGCAGCAGCCTCCAGCTAAAAATAACCAGCGGTCATAACAGAGAGCGATAACTCAGCCGAGGGAGGGACGCGGGCCCTCAGGAATCCTGGGTAAATCTCCCACTAGTCTCTGCTGGAGTCCGACCAGCCCCTCGCTGCCGTCACTTCCAGAAACACAGACAGGAAGTTCAAACTCAGCGGAGGTCACTGAAGAACACGAAGAGCTCCAAACTGCCAAAGATGCCAAAACATCGACTTTCAAGGAAATGTTTCGAGATCGTCTGATCCAAGAAGAGCTGCAGCTAACACTTATGTTTACTTTTATTTTCTAGATTTAGTCCATCAAATGTCCATCAGGAGTTCATCTGGTAGTCCAGTTTACTATGAAATAAAAAAGAGAAATCCTCACATTTAATAATCTGGTTTTTGGCCCGTCACCATCTTGCTTTTTTGGCCATCTCCATCGTGGTTCTTGGCCGTCACCATCTTGGTTTTTGGCCCGTCGCCATCTTGGTTTTGGCCCGTCACCATCTTGGTTTTTGGCCGTCGCCATCTTGGTTCTTGGCCGTCACCATCTTGGTTTTTGGCCTGTCACCATCTTGGTTCTTGGCCCGTCACCATCTTGGTTTTGGCCCATCACCATCTTGGTTTTTGGCCCGTCACCATCTTGGTTCTTGGCCCGTCACCATCTTGGTTACTGGCCCGTCACCATCTTGGTTTTTGGCCCATCACCATCTTGGTTTTGGCCCATCACCATCTTAGTTTTTGGCCCGTCACCATCTTGGTTTTTGGCCCGTCGCCATCTTGGTTTTTGGCCCGTCACCATCTTGGTTTTTGGTCGTCACCATCTTGGTTTTGGCCCGTTGCCATCTTGGTTTTTGGCCCATTGCCATCTTGGTTTTGGCCCGTTGCCATCTTGGTTTTGGCCCGTTGCCATCTTGGTTTTTGGCCCGTCGCCATCTTGGCTTTTGGCCCGTTGCCATCTTGATTTTTGGCCCGTCGCCATCTTGGTTTTTGGCCGTAACCATCTTGGTTTTTGGCCCGTCACCATCTTGGTTTTTGGCCCGTCGACATCTTGTTTTTTTGCAACCAGAAATGATGCAATAGGGAGGAGCTAAGTACAACTTAACACTGAATAAGACGTTATTAGACGACCTAAATATGATAATTAACTTTGATGAAGTGAAAACACACTGTGAAAGGGTTAAAGTTGTAAGACGAAAACACGGACAACTCCCAGACAACGCCGTGGTATCGACCTGTCAATCACGAGGTAGCCCCGCCCTAAAGCGCCCCCTGCTTTATGGTCTATCTGACTCTAAACTGGACCATAATTTACTAAATGAACATCATGCTGTATTGAAGAAGACTTGAAACTAGTGATTGAGACCATAAACTCATGTTTACAATGTTTACTGAAGTAATAAATCAAGAGAGAAGTAGAAGCTAATTTTGTCATTGACTTCTATACAACCAGACTTCTTTTTGCAACCAGAGGAGTTTTCTTTTACAACATAACTGACATTTGTTACGATCTTAACTGTGAATTGTACAAAAAACGGTGTAAAAGTGGTGTGAATGTCTTTGTTCAGTGGACGTTTAGAGGAGAGTCGCAGTTCATCTAATCTACTTTACAGTTACAGCTGAGACGCTTTAATCTGCATCACAGTGATCCACTTCTGCTTCTGTAGTTACAGCTCAGCTATCAGTGTGTTTCACATCCACCAAAGTAATCTGATTACTTCCTGCTGTCTGCAGGAACCTGACACGTGACACCACAGGTGAACAAGAACATAAACAGGAAGACGTCACACATTATTAACAAGGCTGGCACGGTTCACCTATCTCCTGATCAATACTATCACCATACCTGGGTGCTGATTCAATATGTATTGGGATGTTTAAGTCTTGTGATTCGATATTGTGATTGTTCTTTTTTACCTCTAGAACATGAAGGGAACAAGATGAATCATCCACTTCCTGGGACTTTTACTTGGTAAAATCTCTAAATGAATCCAGTAAAGATGTTTGATTTTCAGCATGTATGTAGTCAGAGATGTCCTGAAGTCAAATATATCAGGATCATTGGCAGGAATTATTGATTACATTTATTATCCAGCAACCCAGAAATCAAAGAATAAAGACATTTCCCTCACAGATTAGTGCTATTTTCTTTTTAATTTATAAGGGACATGTAATGTTATATACTTCTGGTGAATATAATCCATCAATCTGATTTCCATAGATGTATTTAGTATCTACAGTTCCCTTTGTTAACACCTTATAAAAGCTGACGTAGTCCCGCGTGTCTACTTCCTGTAACTTCTCCAAGGTGGTCTCTAGCTCTCCCGTCAGCTCCGTTCTCTTTATAGATCCATGGTCAGCTCCATCGGGGCCGTTTCAATGCAGAGAACACAAATGTCAGTATCTGGGTGCTCTACAGTCGTAGCGTCGGCCCATTTGACCATGGAGACGAGAGCGACGGCCGGCTCCACCACCAGGTTACCGCCATACCATAATGTTACCGCCATACCATAACGTTACCTCCATACCATAACATTACCGCCATACCATAACGTTACCGCCATACCATACCATAACGTTACCGCCATACCATAACGTTACCACCATACCATAACGTTACCTCCATACCATAACGTTACCTCCATACCATAACGTTACCTCCATACCATAACGTTACCTCCATACCATAACGTTACCTCCATACCATAACGTTACCTCCATACCATAACGTTACCTCCATACCATAACGTTACCACCATACCATAACGTTACCGCCATACCATAACGTTACCTCCATACCATAACGTTACCTACATACCATAACGTTACCTACATACCATAACGTTACCACCATACCATAACGTTACCGCCATACCATAACGTTACCTCCATACCATAACGTTACCTCCATACCATAACGTTACCTCCATACCATAACGTTACCGCCATACCATAACGTTACCTCCATACCATAACGTTACCTCCATACCATAACGTTACCACCATACCATAACGTTACCTCCATACCATAACGTTACCACCATACCATAACGTTACCGCCATACCATAACATTACCTCCATACCATAACGTTACCTCCATACCATAGCGTTACCGCCATACCATAACATTACCTCCATACCATAACGTTACCTCCATACCATAACGTTACCTCCATACATAACGTTACCTCCATACCATAGCGTTACCGCCATACCATAACATTACCTCCATACCATAACGTTACATCCATACCATAACGTTACCTCCATACATAACGGTACCTCCATACCATAACGTTACCTCCATACCATAACGTTACCTCCATACCATAACGTTACCACCATACCATAACGTTAACTCCATACCATAACGTTACCTCCATACCATAACGTTACCTACATACCATAACGTTACCTCCATACCATAACGTTACCACCATACCATAACGTTACCTCCATACCATAACGTTACCACCATACCATAACGTTACCTCCATACCATAACGTTACCTACATACCATAACGTTACCACCATACCATAACGTTACCTACATACCATAACGTTACCTCCATACCATAACGTTACCACCATACCATAACGTTACCTCCATACCATAACGTTACCTCCATACCATAACGTTACCTACATACCATAACGTTACCTCCATACCATAACGTTACCTCCATACCATAACGTTACCACCATACCATAACGTTTCTAAGGTTTGTTTTGGTTGACGGATACGGAACGGATATGATGTCACGTTACTCAGACTACCACAATAAAAGCGGTGACTTCCTTCTTCCTCCACATAGACTCAGATGAAGCAGATAGATCCATTCTGGCGTTAAAACATCTGTTTAGAAATGTCCTGCATCTGTCCAGGTGTGCCCACAGCTGTATACATTCAGTATTAGGTAGAAATATCAGCCGGTCCAGAGAGAAATATCCAGGAGATTTCCCAGGTGAAGCAGCAGGTGTGAATGATGTCTGTCGCCTCTCTGTTCTCTGTGGAGTCGACACGTCCTGCTGCCTCCACGGTCTGCAAAACGTTTGTTCTCTGCAAATAGTAGAAATATGACAACTATGGCTGAAGTTGAGTTCAGCCTTCACCGCACAACCTGAGACTGATATCACAGAAATGTGAAACTGCTTATAGATGTTGGGCCTATTTGGTACTGGTACTGGTCTTGGTACTGGTCTTGGTACTGGTCTTGGTACTGGTTTAACCCGGGTACCGTGTTGTCTCTCGGTCTCAGTCCCACACACACTGTCTCGTGTGAACAGGAAGTCTCTGGCAGGATTTGGACTCTCTGGGTCCCCGTTGTGTGTTGGTGGGCGGTTTGGAGGAGGACTTGGCTCTCGGTCCAGGACTCCTTTGGCTTAGCCTGCCCGGGTCTTAGCTCTGACCTACATGCAGCGCCACCGCTTCATCATCCAATAACCGCTGACATGTGGGTCACCGCAGGGCAGCGAGTCCTTTAAAGCCTCGGCTGGAGGAAGAAGAAGGTTTACTGGATGTTACAGAACGTTGTTTCAAACAAGTTCAATTCACACTGACACTAAATGTTGGAAAGGAAAAACTGTCATGTCCATCTTCAAAGGGGTCCCTTGACCTCTGACCTCCAGATATGTGAATTTATGCTCAATGCAGTACCTTTGAGGGCTTCTGGACAATATCTGTCTTTGTTTTGTGTTGTTAACTGATTTATATTTTTTATATTTATTTATTATTTATTATATCTATTACATTTTTTTATTTTCCATTTTTATTTTTTATATTTTATATTTTATATTTACGTTTTTCAATGTATTTATCTATCTTTTATTTTTCATTTTCATTTTTTTATATTAATTATTTATCCATTCATTTTTCCTTTACATTTTTATTTTTCACATGTATTTATGTATTTATATATTGTATTATACATGAGTAAGTACATATACTACATATACATTATATATAAGTACCTTTGAGGGTTTTCTGGACAATATCTGTCATTGTTTTGTGTTAATTGATTTCCAATAATTAATATATACATACATTTGCATAAAGCAGCATATTTGTCCACTCCCATGTTAATAAGAGGATTAAATACTTGACTAATCTCCCTTAAAGGTTCATTTAGAACAGATAAAAAAATATGCAATAAATTTGCGATTAATCGTGATTAACTATTTTAATCGATTGACAGCCCTATTTATATATATATATATATATATGAATATGAAAAGGCTTTTGAAGCAGTTATTTTCGAAGAATAGAATATTTTTCATGTGAAAGAAGGTTATATTAAAGGTTGTTTACTAAATTAGTATGATTGAGTGTCATGAAATACTGAATGACTTTAAAACAGCTCAGTTATTATTTATTATAATAAAGAGGTCTGTGTTTCTCCGGCACAAAAGAGGAATAAATAAATAACAGCAAAAACAAAATAAACAAAACCGTCGGTGTCTTTGTCGCTGTTTTATTACAAAACCTACAAAAATAGGTTTAAATGTGTCGTTTCTTTCTGAGGTTGTGAGAACTCGTTGGAGGCCATTCAGGGGCTTTCAACCACCTCCCACAGTCTTCATCACATACTGTCCTTTAACGGATCATATTTTAACAGTGATGGAAGTATTCTGATTTTTTTAGTGCAAAAATAATGAATTCATTTAGAGAGTAGAGGAACTAAAGCTGTAGTGCAGTAAGAAGTGATGCAGTGGAGTAGAAGAAGGAAGTGGCACGAACAGAAAATACGCAAGGGACGTACAAGTACCTCAATGTCAGTACAGTACTTGAGTAAATGTACTTAGTTCCGTTCCACTGCTGCGTTTTAAGCTCAGTGGTGTTGTCAGGTGTTTTCCAGTAGTCCATACAGGAAACAGAGATGATGAACTGATGATGAGGAGGAGGAGGAAGAAGGCGTATTCAGTTTCACTTTAAGCCCGTTGATGGGGGAAACCACAGGTTGCTGCTCCGCTGTTTGGTGAAACCTGATTGGGCGGGCTTTAAAGAACTTCGGTCTTCATCTGACGCTCCACTTCCTCCCAGGAAGACGAGTCACCGCCAGCCCGTTGAGAAAGAGCGAGACATCAGCTCGAGCTCGCCGTCGACATGAGGACTGAGCCGAGCCGACGGCTCCGAGCGGAGACGCGTTGTTAGGTGAACACAGCTGTCGGCAAAAACCAGCTGTTTTGAAGGCCTCCATCTGCTCGCTCCTACTGCCTGGAGGAAGTCTTTGTGCGCCGGACCATGAGTGGAAGCAGAAGCCCCCCCGATGGCTGCGAGGGTCCAGTCCAGAGTCCCCGTCAGGCCTCGTACCACTGGCACCATTACAGGAAGCCTTGGCAGAGATCCGACCCCCGGCAGGCTCCTCAGCAGCCGTTGGACAGATACAAGTGGAGGACATCTGCTCACCTGGCAACAGCCAAGACGGACGCCCCCGAGGGCAAAGGGTACGACGCGGAGCCTCTTCAGCCGCTCAGCCTCCCGAGGTTCGACGTCGCCCCACATGACCGGAGCGGAGATGGACCCTCCGCGGGCCTCCAGGAGGGCCAGACGAGGATCGGCTCTCTGCGCAGGATCTTCCCCTACTTCAGGTCCACGTCTGAGCCCGGGACGGGCAGCGGGCCGGAGAGGACGGCGGTCAGGAAGGGGGGGTCTGAGCGGAGAGCTCCCTCCTCCGTCAGCGGCTTCTTCACCTCGGTCTCTCGGAGGATCAGCAGAGTCCTCCGGGACCAACCGGAACCTGAAGAGTCTGGTAGGAGAGATCACGTTCACCTGGGTTCATTCTGACGGAACAACAGTTGTCTGATTAAAAAGGCCATGTATTGACGATATAACACCACTTCTTTCTCAAAATATTAGATTAGATTTTCTCCTAATATACAAAACTTCTTTCTAGAAATATAAAAACCTTTTCTCTAAAAATATTCCAACTCTTTTCCTCAAAATAAAACAAACGTCTTTCTAGTCTCTCAACCTTTTTCTAGAATTATAGTCAACTTTGTTTCTCAACACAGTTGTTCATGTGAGGGTTAAAAATGGTGATTTATTGACCATATAACACCACTTCTTTGTCAAAATATTATATTATATTTTTCTCAAAATATAGGAAATTTATTTCTAGAAATATAACAACCTTTTTTCTAAAAATATTCCAACTTTATTCTGGAAATATAGCAAACGTTTTTCCCTCAAAATTAAACAAACGTCCTTCTCCAAATACAAGTGTTTTTTCTAAAAATATTCCAACCTTTTTATAGAAATACAGCTGGCTTTTTCCTTGAAATATAGCAAACGTCTTTCTAGAAATATATCAACCTTTTTTCTAAAAATATTACTAGAAATATAGATTACTTTTTTTTTCTTTTTTTTTTCTCAAATTATAACAAGTAACTTAACACCAGACCCAGTCTTTTTTTTAAACAAGTTAAATGTAAATTAAATTCCAGTTTACATTCAAATGCTAAATTTAGCATTTAAGTGCTAAATTCCAGATGTGGAGCTCATCTCTGATTAAGAGATTTCCTCCACACGGCTCTCAACATGGCGACGGCTGAGCCGGCGGCTAGCAGCTAACAGCGGCGATGCTAATGCTCTGAATTTCATATTTAGCACCTTTAAATGTTGAGTCACCGTTTAGAGCTGCAGAGGTAGACAGAGGAGCCCAAAACTCTACTCAAGTAGAAGTAAAAGTAGTCATTAAAATAACTACCTGAGTGAGAGTGCAAAAGTGTTCACTAGATCTGTCAAGTTATCGCGATAACACGTTAACACAAATTAGTTTTAACGCCACTAATTTCTTTAACGCAACTTGTGATTTTTAGGTAGTGGCGGCTCAGTTTTAAAGCTAGAGTGAAGATCCTGGTATCATAGTAAACTATAGAACCTGATGGATCCATCGGTACCAACCAGGTCAGACTAGCTGGTCATGAAGGAGGTTAAATAACGCTCCAAAGTTACACTAAATGTTGGTGAGGACAAACTGTCATGTCCATTTTCAAAGGGGTCCCCTTGACCTCTGACCTCCAGATCAGTGAATGTAAATGGGTTCAATGGGTACCCACGAGTCTCCCCTTTACAGACATGTCCACTTTATGATAATCACATGCAGTTTTCCATTTTCATTCACATATCTGACCATGCCTGTTTTTCCTCGACAAAATGTAGCCCAACTTTGGAGCGTTATTTAACCTCCTTCATGACCAGCTAGTCTGACCTGGTTGGTACCGATGGATCCATCAGGTTCTATAGTTTACTATGATACCAGGATATTCACTCTAGGTTCTAAACTTAACCTGCTAGAGCCTCTGAAAGACAACAATGTCAGTTGGTACAAGTACAATTTACTACAAAGAGTCACTTGAGTTCATGTAATGGAGTATGCATCTGATATTTTTGAGAAATAATCATCAGTAATGTGGACATAATGAAATAATAAAGTGTAAAAGAACATTCTGGTCAGGTCAGAAAATGGTATCACTTTATTGTAGAGTAGCCTTTAAAACCAGGAGAAGACAACACAACAAACTGTAAGACGATACCTAGTCTCATAGCACGATATCCATACATTGCCCAGCTCTAGCTCCATGCCCACAATATATGTGAATATAGCATCCAATCCAGTATCAATATGCATAACTCACATGTGGAGTCATCATTTGAAGAGACTGAGAGATGTAACCAATAATTAGGATCCATATTTATTAGGGATGCACCGATACCACTTTGTTTCAGACCGAGGACAAGTACTTCCATTTGGGTTCTCTCCGATACCGAGTACCGATACGAGTACTTCTCTGTGTCTAAAGAGCCTCGTTAACAGCCAGCTGGAGGGTGTGAGCGACACACGGCAGGCTGGGGAGTCCTGCATACGAGGCGGTGCGCCGCCACCGGCTCTAGGTCGGCTTGGAAAGGCTCAGGGGGGAGAGGTGGCTCACAGCCGCGGCTTTACAGCACTCCCCGCCCGGACCTCGCCGCACCATGATGGGGCTCCCTGCTCCCGGTGCGACTGTCGACCGGGGCGGACTGTCCTCACTACGTCCCAACCGCGTCGTGCTGCGGCCTAGTAAAAGTCGCCAGGGGTCTGCGGCGATGTCGGCAACCCACCCGACCCGTCTTGAAACACGGACCAAGGAGTCTAATGCACGCGAGTCAGAGGGTGCAAGCAAAACCTCGGGGCGCAATGAAAGTGAAGCCCGGCGCGCGCTGAGTTGGGATCCCGGCCCCACGGGGTCGGGCACACCACCGGCCCGTCTCGCCCGCATCGTCGGGGAGGTGGAACGTGAGGACCTGACAGATGGTGACGAGAGGTTAACGTCACGCTGCTGTAAAGTTGTATCGGAGCCGTTTTGCGAGTACGAGTACATGAGCGCAGTATCGGACCCGATACCCGATAACCGATACCCGGTATCGGTATCGGTATCGGTGCATCCCTATTATTTATTTACTTTTTCAAGCACTTCATGTTATGAAGTTGGATATACTGGATGACAGTTTATACTTGCAGCTGTGAGTAGGCTAATCCCGGTCGATGTTGTCGTGGCCCTGCAGAGCTTCATTCTGAGTCTCTCTGGTCGTTTTGTGACACCGTGGTTCCTCCTTTCTGCTGACGGAGAGCTGGAGATCAGAAAACATTTACATTCATTCAGAGCCGAGCAGCCGGTCTGAAGGTTGAGTTATGCTAACTGCATTTTCCACTAGAACGTCCCATGATGTGCAGATGTAATATTTAGAGCCAGACAATAATGAATGTGTGCGTGTGTGTGTGTGTGTGTGTTCATGCAGAACTGACAGCTGATGCCTGCAGAGGAATCACTGCCTCCAGATGACCGTCTGTTGTTTTACAAACCGCCTCTTCTTACTTCATTCTGAGACTTTCATTTGCTGGTTAAACATAATGAATGAATGAAGTTTAGTATTGTGTCGGCCTGCATGAGCTCATAGGATTACAGGACCCCACACATCAATATAGACCAGATCCAGCTCAGATAGTTTTCACTTCACACATCATTTTCAGGCCGTCATGTCGCTGACTGTGGAGGACGCAACCTGACAGAAATACATGAACAAATAAATGAATAAATACATAGTTAGCTAGCATGTAGTTGATTTATGCACTTTGACCTATGATCTGACCCCATGACACACGTTGAGTGACAGCCGCCTCATTTACATGATGAGGCAGAAATGCATAAAGAAATGTGTAAATAAATGTGTGAAGAAATGCATACATTTAAAAATAAATATAAATTAAAAAAAAAAAAATATATATATATATATATATATATACACAGTATATGTGTGTGTGTATATATAAATATATATATATATACACACACAGTATATGTGTCTGTAGTGATCCATCATCCTGAAACACAGATGATCCATGTTTTCCGTCACCTCCCAGCAGCCTTGGCGTGCCGCAGTCACCGGAGCGCTCATCTCCACCGTAAATTTAAAAGCAGCGACGGGAAGCGTTTGTGTAACCACGGATTTAATGTCATCTCTCTGAGCCAGTGGTCATGTGTGAGAGGAGGAGGAGGAGGAGGAGGAGGAGCAGCTGGGACATCAGAGTTATCACATGTTAGAAACAGAAGTGGTCCTCCTCAGATGACCTGCAGCTCCGTCAGATTAACATCAAGACGGCAGCAACACGAGGTGAAACCTGCAGAGAGACGTTAAAGTTAGCCCCGTCAACATCACTGTCAAACAATTGTCATGGAAGCAGCAGTTCAGTAAATGATGAAACACTCAGAGACAATTTCATGTTGTTCAAACCTTCTCGTATCAGATCAGTCCGTAAAAATCAGTTCCCCCCTCCTGGGGTGGAGCACAAGACATGTATTATAAATTATATATATATACATATATATATACTTTTTATTCTTGAACTATGATTACTTTTATGCTAGAAATATAATGACTTGTATCGTTAAAATATAATGCCTTTTATTCTCATAACTGTTTTACTTTTTCTAGAAATATAAAGACTTTTATTCTAGAAATATAATGACTGTTTTCTCGAAAAAATACTGAATTTTATTCTCTAAACATAGTGACATGAATTCTCAAAATATAATGAATTTTAATATAGAAATATAATAGTTTTTTCTCAAAATTGAATGACTATTTATCTGGTAATATAACTTTTTTAGTCTTGGAATATATTGCCTTTTATTCTACAGTTTTAACATGTTGTCCCTGTAATATTACAAGACGATTAAATGTTTTACGAACAAATCCGAAGGCTGAAAAGGAGTTTAGAAACCAGTGGCTTTGTGGATGTAGAACCTTTTATAATAAAAGAATATCTGAAGTCTTTAGCAAATAAGAAACAATATTTTCCTCTCAGATTCTCTGTTTTATTTAATTTAACTGTGATAGGTTCTATATATTAATGTCACTTTAACAGCTTCACGTCTCTGTGAGGAGATTATTAGAAGCTGTAGTCGGAGAGTGAACAGATGAACAGGAACCGCAGTAAACACAGAGCTAGTCTGAAAGTTTCGGGCAGGCCCAGAGCATGCTGGGTAGTAAAAACCACAGAGCTCTCACTTCTCTAAGCTCACACACACACAAAGACACACACGCACGCACGCACGCACACACACACACACACACACACACGCACACACAGAAACTTAATTCACCCTCCTGCTCTCACACTCTGAGTTTCCATCTGACAATAAACAGCTACTGCTAATTGGAGGCTAATTAACACAAAGGTATGTGTGCGTGCGTGTGCGTGCATGTGTGTGGTGTGTGTGTGTGTGTGTGTGTGCATAGTGAAGGAGTTTTCGTGTGTCTTCCTTTTGTATGTAAATTGTCCCTCCACAATAAAAGCTCCCACAGTAACAAAAGGAAGTTCTCCTCTGAGCTCGTTAGCCTTTCGGAGGTGGCGGCGGCGGCGGCGGCGGTGGGAAAGTGGACCCCCCCCCCCCCCGGCCGCCACATTAATGCAGAAACATTTGAAGAGACTTTGTTTTGTCTCAGTTTTGGCGTCTCTCTCCGGAGCTCTCTTTATTTACAGGACGAGTAATCAGAAATGCCTAACATATATTTATATATATTAGGGGTGTGACGATTCCCTCAGCTCACGATACGGTACACGATATTGGGTTCACGATCTCGATACGATACGATATTATAACAATAATTTTAACAAAACTTGAATGATGAAAACATATGACTGACTGGGGTCTTTGTCTCAACCAGCTGATCAGTCTACCAGTAAGATACATGACAAACTAACCTAAACAGTTTGACTACACAGCCGACTGCCAGCTTCAGTTTCAGTCACAACTCAACTAAATAACTAACACGTGTTTACAGTTAGCTGTTAGCCGCCGAGTTAACGCCCTGTGCTGTGCTGTGCTTGTGTACAGATAGCGGCGGCGGTGGATGAGAGACAGCGGCCAGAGCAGATTGAAATGTTGCTTTCCTCCATGTTCAACCGTTTCATCGTGTCTATGCTTGTTGAACAGGTGTAATAACGGATCTTGGCTTTACACCTGCAAAGTTTTATTGCACTAACAGCAACGGGCAACTCGTCTCCACTACGGCCTCTCTGATCAGCTGTTCACTGACTGCGCTGTGTGAAAGGAGGCTGGTCACGGGCAGACATGGCTCTCGGGATATGACACATGCGCAGTGTGACTGAAGCTGCGGCCGTGCGTTACGATTAGTTCAATTTGGGCGAGGGCAGACCAGATTATACTGCGCATGTGTTGTACCCCGAAGATATGACGCATACTCAGCCTCTTTCCAGAGGCCTCACAGAGCAGCATGAAGAGGCTGCAGCTTTGCTTTAGCCCCGGAGCCGGAGCCCGTATGTACGTAGTACCTATGATGCCCTGATATCGCCATTCAGTTTTTGTCTCGACGATGCACATCGTCCATTTTTATATCCCGATATTTCGTCGCACCCCTAATATATATGTTAGAATCATAAATAAATATATTGGTATTTTATGCAGTTATTCACTCCTCCTGTTTTTCTTATTTCCAGCTGGGCTGAACTTGATTGTAGTTGTTTTTTTTGCCACCTGGGCTCCCATCATGCTTTTGGTGTATTAATTGTAGGTAGGACTTTTATTCTAATAATATAATGACTTATTCTCAAAATGTATTGACTTTTATTCTAGAAATAAAATAACTTTATTCTAGCAATATTACTTTTATTTTTGAAATATAATGACTTTTATTTTTGAAATATAATGACTTTTATTTTTGAAATATAATGACTTTTATTTTGGAAATATAATGACATTTATTCTCAAAATTGTTTTGCTTTTATTCTAGAAATTCAATAAGTTTTATTCTAAAAATAAAATTACTTTTTTCTTGAAATTTAATGACTTTTATTCTAGAAATATAGAATGACTTTTTCATCACGAAATAGAATTACCTTTTGATCTAGAAATATACTTCCTTTATTTATTGTTTACACTTTAAATGATAATGTGTGAAAAGAGTCTCTCGGAGCACACCAGACCTCCGTCGGCCGTCAGTGCGTCGTCTCTCCTCTGCTGCTCTTGTCAGGCTGATAGGAGGTGACGCCGCTGTTCACCTTTGACCCCTGAGACCCCCCCCCGCCCCACCCCCCTCCCATGATTGACACTTCAGTGAGAGACTCTGCTTTGTAGATGCAAATGCAGAGAGAGTCCTGCTGAAGTCAGCATGTTTAAATATTAACCGGTGTCACGGCGGCTTCAGGCCGAGCAACAAAGAGCCGCCGTGATGGAAGACACTGAAAATACACCGACTATAAAGGACTGGTGGACATGGACTAGTCAGCATTCTGTCCTTAAAATGATGTTTATGTCTCTCTGAACAACCTCCTGCAGTGTTAGGGAGCTTAGTCAAGTATTTAATCCTCTTATCAACATGGGAGTGGACAAATATGCTGCTTTATGTAAATGTATGTATATATTTATTATTGTAAATCAATTAACAGTTAATGAATGAACAATGACAGATATTGTCCAGAAACCTTCACAGGTACTGTACTGCATTAAGCATAAAACAATATGCTCAAACTGCATGTAGTTATCATAAAGTGGGCATGTCTGTAAGGGGGAGACTCGTGGGTACCCAGAGAACCCATTTACATTCACACATCTGGAGGTCAGAGGTCAAGGGACCTCTTTGGAAATGGACATGACAGTTTTTCCTCGCCAAAATTTAGCGTAAGTTTAGAGCGTTATTTAACCTCCTTCATGACCTGCTAGTCTGACCTGGTTGGTACCGATGGATTCATCAGGTTTTATAGTTTCATTTGATACCAGTATCTTCACTCTACCTTTAAAACCGAATACTATAATATTAGACACTTTTCATGCAGCCGTATCTTTGTTTTTGCCATGTGCATAGACAACCGTATCATCGGTGTACATCTGAATGTTAACGTCAGAGCAAACCGATGGTAGATCATCTATGATTGGAGCGTTATTTAGCCTCCTTCATGACCAGCTAGTCTGACCTGGTTGGTACCGATGGATTCATCAGGTTCTCTAGTTTCAGATGATACCAGTATCTTCACTCTAGCTTTAAATCTGAGCCGCTACAACCTAAAAATCACAGGTTGTGTTAAAGAAATTAGTGGCGCTATTATCGCGTTAACTTTGACAGCTCTAGTGATAATACTTAATTCTATATGATTACATGACGGGATATGTCATGATGTCATTTTTGGCGTGCGTGCCCTCGTGCACGGCGGGTATAACCTAGACCTTTGGCTCTGAGAAGGAACAACTCTGGTAGAAGTCTTGTAAAGAGGGAGCTCTCTGTGTGTAGACGTCATCTGAGTGGTTGTAGTTGTGTTTTAGTGACGTGGAGAGACTCTGAGACTGGTGTTGTGATGTTCTCACCAGAGAAAAACTTGCTGAAATGTCCCTTTAACACGTTTAACAAGTCAGTTTGAACCATCTGCTGCTCTCTGAGTGGATCCAGGTAACATGAGAAAACTTGATGCTACTCATTGTTTCCTGTGTGTGTGTGTGTGTTATCTGCAGCCTCGGTCAGTCTCAGCGACACACCCCTCTCTGTTCTCATTGTGGTTTAACACCCCCCCCCCAGCTTCCTGTTGAATGGTCCCATCTTGATAAAGCCAGTGATGTGATGTGATGTGATGTTACCGCGCTGTGATTGGAGGAAACCTGCTGTATTTACTGGTTGCTATAGAGACCAGACCTGCCTGCTGTAGAGGGGGAGTAGACAGGCCCACAGACAAAGCAGCCTCTGTTGGCCTGTTTATATATGTATATATATATATGTGTGTGTGTGTGTGTGTGTGTGTGTGTGTGTGACTGTTAACCCTTTGAGACTGTAGGCGTTTTTATTTTGTTGTTGTTTTTTGCTGCTCGGCACTTTCCCTCATGGAAGTTGTGTAATGCCGTCATTCAGTCCTGGGAAAGTCTATAAAACTTATAAAATAATAATAATAATAATAATACAAATAATAGTAATAATAATAACCATGCAAGAAGCACTGTCATATAAATATATCATATATAAAGTGATTTGTTCTTGAGTGGCACATATGAGTGTTTCTAGAGAGTTTATGGTGTTCATTTATACATTTTGTCTTTGGTACCAGTGAAGTGAGTTAGTCTTAGTGCTACTGGGTTAGTCTTAGTGCTACTGGGTTAGCCTTTGTGTTACTGGGTTAGCCTTTGTGCTACTGGGTTAGTCTTTGTGCTACTGGGTTAGCCTTTGTGTTACTGGGTTAGTCTTTGTGCTACTGGGTTAGTCTTTGTGCTACTGGGTTAGTCTTTGTGTTACTGGGTTAGTCTTTGTGCTACTGGGTTAGTCTTTGTGTTACTGGGTTAGTCTTTGTGCTACTGGGTTAGTCTTAGTGCTACTGAGTGCTAATGAGTGTTTCTAGAGAGTTTATGGTGTTCATTTATACATTTTGTCTTTGGTACCAGTGAAGTGAGTTAGTCTTAGTGCTACTGGGTTAGCCTTTGTGCTACTGGGTTAGTCTTTGTGCTACTGGGTTAGCCTTTGTGTTACTGGGTTAGTCTTTGTGTTACTGGGTTAGTCTTTGTGCTACTGGGTTAGCCTTTGTGCTACTGGGTTAGCCTTTGTGTTACTGGGTTAGTCTTTGTGCTACTGGGTTAGTCTTTGTGTTACTGGGTTAGTCTTTGTGCTACTGGGTTAGTCTTAGTGCTACTGGGTTAGTCTTTGTGCTACTGGGTTAGCCTTTGTGTTACTGGGTTAGTCTTAGTGCTACTGGGTTAGTCTTTGTGCTACTGGGTTAGCCTTTGTGCTACTGGGTTAGTCTTTGTGTTACTGGGTTAGTCTTTGTGCTACTGGGTTAGCCTTTGTGTTACTGGGTTAGTCTTTTATTGATAGGACAGTGGATAGAGTCTTGGAAAGGGGGAGAGAGAGATGACATGCGGAAAGGTCCACAGGCCGGATTCGAACCCGGGTCCACCGCGGCTAGGCCTGAGCCTTGGCCATACATGGGCGCCCGCTCTACCGACTGAGCTAACCAGGTGCCCGACTGTATATGATTCTTAATGACCTTTGACCTTTCCTCTAGTGCGACTGTTGTCATCACCAACAGTCTTTTGTGAATCGGTGGATAATCAGCAAAGCGTTGCACCTGCAGAGACCACCGAGACATTTTCCTCCGCTGAGTTAAGGTTATCGTGACTGCATGCAAGTCTCAGGTGTGTGCGTGCGTGCGTGTGTGCGTGTGTGCGTGTGTGCGTGTGTGCGTGTGTGGACAGGTGGTTGACTCTCCCCAGATCTCAGACATTCCCGGCGGAGGTTTGGCCGGAGTCGAGTTTCTCGTCACACCAGCACACACTCCCAGTCAGCTCCACTGAATGCTTGTCATGCTTCTGAAGCTGCACCAGACTCCTGTTTATCTTTATATACAGCTAGTAGACGTACATGTAGTACATGCACACGCACATCAGGGCTCTCTCTCCTGTAAAGAAGTATTCTGTAGTACATTTAAAAACACTCTCCGTTCTCAGCCCTTCATCCAGACTAAAATAGAGTTTTTCTTTCCCCCAAAAACGACTGTTTTCTGAAACTGTCTCCAGAGTGTGTGAATGTTCAAACACCAGCTCGGTGGTTCAGTGTGTGTCCAAAGGAAACTGAGCTATTACAGAACTATGATGACAATTTTCAGACATTTTTCGATCATTTTTCAGACTCTTTTTGGACATTTTGCGGACATTTTACAGAACTATTACAGAACCATGACGTTAAATAACGTGGAAACGCGAGTCGTTCTCTCACATAAACGGCGTTATTGTCGATGTGTGCTCGGCCTCATTTAGTACACTAACTGTCTGTTCATGCATGATATCACTGCTGCACTCCTCTTCTTAATGCATATAGGAGCGTCAGCAAAGAACGTACATTAATAAGCCGAATGTTCGTTCCATTGCATCGTCAGCACCCAGCTGTAAAGAAACGATTCCGCCATTTTGGACTGAAAGAGACTACCGGACGCCTGAAAAAAAAAAAAAAGTGCTTTACAAAAGTAAAACTAAATTATTTCTATTCTATTGTCATATTTAATGTCTCTACTGAAATGTCCTGTTTTGAACAATAAAAATATTATAAATATGCATACTATTATAACTATTGACTTTCATATAATCATATATAATTAAGTATTATCAGTAGAGCTGTCAAAGTTAACGCGATTATGACGCTTTAACGCCACTAATTTCTTTAACGCAACTTGTGATTTTTAGGTTGTAGCGGCTCAGTTCTAAAGCTAGAGTAAAGATCCTGGTATCATAGTAAACTATAAAACCTGATGAATCCATCGGTACCAACCATGTCAGACTAGCTGGTAGTGAAGGAGGTTAAATAACGCTCCAAACTTACACAAAAATGTTGGTGAGGAAAACTGTCATGTCCATTTTCAAAGTGGTCCCTTGACCTCTGACGTCCAGATATGTGATTGTGTGAGGGTTTTTGTCCGAAAAAAAAGTCTGGAAAATGTCAGAAAATTGTCCACAAAATGTCCAAAAAATGTCCGAAGAAAAGTCCAAAGAAAAAGTCCAAAAAATATTTGAAAATTGTCAAAACAATTTCATAAAAAAGTCTGAAACTGTCCGAAAAAAAGTAAAAATCTCTTTTGAAAATTGTCCCAAAAAAGTCCGGAAAATGTCCAAAAGAAAGACAGAAGAAAAGTCCAATGCTGGTATCATAGTAAACTATAAAACCTGATGAATCCATCAGCCATGGATTCATCATGTCATGCTAGCTGGTAGTGAAGGAGGTTAAATAACGCTCCAAACTTACGGTAAATCTTGGCGAGGAACAACTGTCATGTCCATTTTCAAAGGGGTCCCTTGACCTCTGATCTCCAGATCAGTGAATGTAAATGGGTTCTATGGGTACCCACGAGTCTCCCCTTTACAGACATGCCCACTTTATGATCATCACATGCAGTTTGAGCATATTGTTTTATGTTAAATGCAGTACCTGTGAGGGTTTCTGGAAAATATCTGTCATTGTTTTGTGTTGTTCATTGATTTCCAATAATTAATATAAATATACGTTTGCATAAAGCAGCATATTAGTCCTCTCCCATGTTGATAAGAGTATTAAATACTTGACTAATCTCCCTTTAAGGTTCATTTAGAACAGATGATCTTAATCGATGACGGCACTAGTGTCTGTGGTTGTTCACATTAGTAAAGGGTCAGTACGTCCAGTTCAGTCAAACTAGATGAAACTGTAAAAACCAGAGAGACTTCTGTCAATCCTCATCAGTGAGTTATCCTCACGCTCCTCCGGTGCCGTCGTGGTCCGGTCCGGTCCGGTCGGTTTTGTGGTGCTCTGACATGCGGCTCTGACCTTTCACCAGGCCTGGATCATCCTGCAGCAGCCCGGACAAATATAGAAGCTTAATCCATCCGTCTCTGCAGGCAGGCAGGCAGGCAGGACTTCCTATGGAGGACTTCTCTGTGATTCATCTCTCAATAAAACTATAAAACATCGTTTTAAAAAGGAAACTCTTCTGAAGAGAAGAGTCTGGAGTCACGCGTGAAGCTCTGTGATGCTCATTTAGAAGTGAAGAGGTCTTTGGTGGCCTATAATATAAATGTTGGACCATGACAGTGATCAGAGGCGTTGGCCAGCGTGAGGAGAAGCAGAAAGGTCAACATGTGATGTGATGCTGAGCAAAGCTGTGAACAAATGAGCTGACGACCAGTAACTGTTATTAAAACGCAGCAGTTTCTCCAGTTTGGTGTGTAAATATTACAAAGTACATAGTTCATACCTAAAACCAAAAACATTTACTTCTCTGGTTGCTTTACCTTTTTAAATAAATGTCGTGTTACATGTTGTATGTCTCACTTGTAATGTCCTAGTGCTACTGGGTTAGTCTTAGTGCTACTGGGTTAGTCTTTGTGCTACTGGGTTAGTCTTTGTGCTACTGGGTTAGTCTTTGTGCTACTGGGTTAGTCTTAGTGCTACTGGGTTAGTCTTTGTGCTACTGGGTTAGTCTTTGTGCTACTGGGTTAGTCTTAGTGCTACTGGGTTAGTCTTTGTGCTACTGGGTTAGTCTTTGTGCTACTGGGTTAGTCCTAGTGCTACTGGGTTAGTCTTAGTGCTACTGGGTTAGTCTTTGTGCTACTGGGTTAGTCTTTGTGCTACTGGGTTAGTCTTAGTGCTACTGGGTTAGTCTTTGTGCTACTGGGTTAGTCTTTGTGCTACTGGGTTAGTCTTTGTGCTACTGGGTTAGTCTTAGTGCTACTGGGTTAGTCTTTGTGCTACTGGGTTAGTCTTTGTGCTACTGGGTTAGTCTTAGTGCTACTGGGTTAGTCTTTGTGCTACTGGGTTAGTCTTTGTGCTACTGGGTTAGTCTTAGTGCTACTGGGTTAGTCTTTGTGCTACTGGGTTAGTCTTAGTGCTACTGGGTTAGTCTTTGTGCTACTGGGTTAGTCTTTGTGCTACTGGGTTAGTCTTAGTGCTACTGGGTTAGTGTTTGTGCTACTGGGTTAGTCTTTGTGCTACTGGGTTAGTCTTTGTGTTACTGGGTTAGTCTTAGTGCTACTGGGTTAGTCTTTGTGCTACTGGGTTAGTGTTTGTGCTACTGGGTTAGTGTTTGTGCTACTGGGTTAGTCTTAGTGCTACTGGGTTAGTCTTTGTGCTACTGGGTTAGTCTTTGTGCTACTGGGTTAGTCTTTGTGCTACTGGGTTAGTCTTAGTGCTACTGGGTTAGTCTTTGTGCTACTGGGTTAGTCTTAGTGCTACTGGGTTAGTGTTTGTGCTACTGGGTTAGTGTTTGTGCTACTGGGTTAGTCTTTGTGCTACTGGGTTAGTCTTAGTGCTACTGGGTTAGTCTTTGTGCTACTGGGTTAGTCTTAGTGCTACTGGGTTAGTCTTTGTGCTACTGGGTTAGTCTTAGTGCTACTGGGTTAGTCTTAGTGCTACTGGGTTAGTCTTTGTGCTACTGGGTTAGTCTTAGTGCTACTGGGTTAGTGTTTGTGCTACTGGGTTAGTGTTTGTGCTACTGGGTTAGTCTTTGTGCTACTGGGTTAGTCTTTGTGCTACTGGGTTAGTCTTTGTGCTACTGGGTTAGTGTTTGTGCTACTGGGTTAGTCTTTGTGCTACTGGGTTAGTCTTAGTGCTACTGGGTTAGTCTTTGTGCTACTGGGTTAGTCTTTGTGCTACTGGGTTAGTGTTTGTGCTACTGGGTTAGTCTTTGTGCTACTGGGTTAGTCTTTGTGCTACTGGGTTAGTCTTTGTGCTACTGGGTTAGTGTTTGTGCTACTGGGTTAGTCTTTGTGCTACTGGGTTAGTCTTAGTGCTACTGGGTTAGTGTTTGTGCTACTGGGTTAGTCTTTGTGCTACTGGGTTAGTCTTAGTGCTACTGGGTTAGTGTTTGTGCTACTGGGTTAGTCTTTGTGCTACTGGGTTAGTCTTAGTGCTACTGGGTTAGTCTTTGTGCTACTGGGTTAGTCTTAGTGCTACTGGGTTATTTTCTTCAGCTTGAGCTTAAGGGTTCATTTATTCTTTTAGTCTGGATGTTTTAGGAACACCAGACTTCTTTGGAGAAAGTGGCGTGTTTTGTTTTCTATATAATATTTGACTTGTATTTGTAACACAACATTTTCAGTGTTTCATGACGTTTGGCTTCGTCTTCGTTCTGTTTGGTCAAGAAGACGTTTTAGTTCTTCAGCTTGTCGAGACGTTTTACTACAAACTACCAATCGGATGATGGCGTTTGATAGTAACGTATCCTCAAAGTCAGTAGGATTCATCGTTTGAAGGTGGTTATGGTTTCGTCCACGTGTTCTCCACCAGTGTGCCTGAAGAGAGTTTCCCTCCAGGAGGCTGTGTGTCAGAGGAAGCTCCACACACGCCTCCGTCTGAAGTTATCTTAGTGGGTAAACTACTGAAAGTGGACGTCTGGATGTTAATGGAGCTCAGAGTTTAAATGTCTGACTTCTAATGGAGATTCTGCATTGGGTTGTTGCTTTATAGATTTTTCTTTAAGTGATCTTGTGTTCAGGCTGCAGACCCAGTCAGACCTCTGCAGTGGTTGTCAGCTGCGTGCTGAGCTCAGTGTTTGGTTGCGTGACGTTGGCCTGCAGCAGGACTGTGGTTCAGGCAGGTACGAGGTGTTATGTAAGGCCAGCAGCAGCCTGGCGGCGGAGGATGATCCGTCCCGTCCCCCTGCTTCCCGTCTTTGTTCATCTGTTGGCTCGGAGGCGTCCACACGTCTCGGAGGCGGCGGCAGACCTCGGATCTGCTAATTAGCCCGAGCTCGAGTCCCCTCCGCGCCGCTCGGATACAGAAACCGTCCAATTAGCGTTGTTCTCTCCTTCCTGTCGGGCCGCCGCTCTTTCACTCAGCAGCTCTGAGCAGCAGCAGGTGTGACTCCCCCTCAGATCTCTCGGGGGTTTCTGGGCCCGGGCTTTGACGTGGATGATTTAGTATGCAGCCAGAAATAGGCTGCTGAAAACGTGAAAGCTCCTCAGCTGCTTTCTGCACAAACACTCGGCCGTCGTCCTTCAGCTCCTCTCGCTTCACGTGGCTGCAGTTCATCTACAGACCTGCTCGTTATTCTTTAGTCTTCTCTGTCTGAATGAAGCTGCTGTGTTCAAACACCCTGTTCCACAACCCCCAACCTCCCGTCACCTGCTAGCTCCCTATGATCTGGCCTTTAACCGAGTGGACTTCATATATGACCTCATTTTGAATCAGAGTTATTAGCATCTCAACCAGAGAGTGATTTCTGTTTCTCAGGTTGTTTATAGTCTAGGAAGTACGGAGCATTTATCATAAAACAATATGCTCCAATCATAACATGTCAAACTGCAGCCCAACAGGCAACAACAGCTGTCAGTGTGTCAGTGTGCTGACTTGACTATGACTTGCCCCAAACTGCATGTGATTATCATAAAGTGGGCATGTCTGTAAAGGGGAGACTCGTGGGTACCCATAGAACCCATTTACATTCACTGATCTGGAGGTCAGAGGTCAAGGGACCCTTTTGAAAATGACCATGACAGTTTTTCCTTGCTGAAATTTAGCGTAAGTTTGGAGCGTTATTTATGATACCAGTATCCACTCTAGCTTTAAAACTGACAGATTGCGTAAATACGTTAAATATCTTTTAAAATGTTATTATGGCGTTAACTTGGACAGTCCTATGTATTTTATTTCTCATCTCTTTAATGGTCTTGCGACCCCGTGGAAGGAGGTTCGGTCCCTCAGCCGGCCATAACCTGCTTCTGTTGTTCTGTGTTCCCTCCGTGTTTACTACACGGTCACTGAGTCTCTCCAGAGTCATCACTTCTTTGGTTTTGTTCCCGCTGTGACGTGATTTAGTTTCAGGAACAACAACGTGGAAGTGATCTGCTTCACACTTCCCTTTTCTCTGAAACCACAGCTGGGTTACATGAATACATGAAGTTGAAATGATTTGTTTTTATAGAAGAGACTCATCTTTTAGTTTAAATAACAATCACTGAACACTTTATGTCTAAATTCATTAATAAAAAATAAAACAATGAGTCAGACTAGAGAGAGTGAAAGGGTTAAAACGCTGTTTGTCATTGAGGTCAACTCTGATCTTAACGAGGTAGTTAATGACGTTGCATGGTTCGTTTTGAATAAACACCTGAAACCTCCTCCTCCTCCTCCTCTTCCTCCTCCTCTTCCTCCTCCTCCTCATCCACCACCTCCACCTTCCTCTTCCTCCTCTTCCTCCTCCTCCTCATCTACCACCACCTTCCTCTTCCTCCTCCTCCTCCTCCTCATCCACCACCACCACCTTCCTTCTCCTCCTCCTCATCCACCACCTTCCTCTTCCTCCTCCTCTTCCTCCTCCCCCTCCTCTTCCCCCTCCTCTTCCTCCTCCT
>NC_133805.1:1718335-1756439 GCF_043250625.1 Sebastes fasciatus
CACTGAGACGACACACACACACACACACACACACACACACACACACACACACACACACACACACACACACACACACACACACACACACACACACACACACACACACACACACACACACACACACACACACACACACACACTGAGAGACGGACGATAAGATTCACCTTCAGACCAAAACCCCCACTGAGAGAGGACATCTACAGGAGGGAATACTGAGAATACCACCACTTCAACCAGCTGCTGAATCCACAAAGTGAACCAGAGTTTTACCAGAACAAACTAACTTTCAGGGAGCAGGAAGTGTCTGCGGAGACTAAATGGCGTCCGGATTAGAGGACGATCTCTGCTGTCCCGTCTGCTACGAGTTGGTTAAAGATCCGGTCATCCTGTCCTGCAGCCACAGCTCCTGTAAAGTCTGTCTGCACAGCTGGTGGACGGAGAAACAAGCATGTGAGTGTCCGCTGTGTAAGAGAAGGTCTTCCATGGACTTCCTTCCTCTGAGCTGTGCTTTAAAGAAGCTGTTCCTACAGGAGAGAGCTCAGAGAGCTTCAGAGGCTCTCTGCAGTCTGCACTCTGAGACACTCAAACTCTTCTGTCTGGACCATCAGCAGCCGGTGTGTCTCGTCTGCAGACACTAAGAAAAACACACCAACCATAGAATCAGACCCATCGATGAAGCTGCACGACGACACAAGAAGGAACTTCAGGAAACTCTGGAGCCCTTAAAGGAGAAGTTAAAGGTTTTTAAACAAGTTAAAGTGATGTTTGATGAAACATCAGATCACCTGAAGGTCTAGGCCCGACACACAGAGACGCAGATTAAGGAGCAGTTTAAGAAGCTTCACCAGTTTCTAGAAGAGGAAGAGGAGGCCAGCATGGCTGCACTGAGGGAGGAAGAGGAGCAGAAGAGTCAGGTGATGAAGGAGAAGATGGAGGCTGTGAGCAGAGAGATAGCAGCTCTTTCAGACGCAGTCAGAGCCACAGAGGACGAGCTGAGAGCCGAAGACGTCTCGTTCCTGCTCAACTACAAGGCTGCAGTGGAAAGAGTCCAGCAGCGCCCCCTGCTGGAGGATCCACATCTGGACTCAGGAGCTCTGATAGACCAGGCCGAACACCTGGGCAACCTCACCTACAACCTCTTGAACAAGATGAAGGACATGGTCTCCTACTCTCCTGTGATTCTGGACCCAAACACTGCTGGTCCAGAACTCGTCCTGTCTGGAGATCTGACCAGTGTGAGACGAGGAGAGAAACAGCTGCTTCCTGATAATCCAGAGAGGTCTAGATACTGGTCTGTCCTGGGCTCCGAGGGCTTTAACTCAGGGACTCACAGCTGGGATGTCGAGGTCGGAGACGGTAACTGGTCTCTGGGTGTGTCAGCAGAGTCTGTCCAGAGGAAGGGGGTGAGACGGTCTGGATTATGGAGAATAGTGGTCTGTGATGGTGAATACAGAGCGGTCTCTCCATCAGAACCAGATGTTGATCTAGTAGTGCAGAAGAAGCTCAAGAGGATCAGAGTGAATCTGAAGTGGAACGAAGGAAAACTGTCGTTCTCTGATCCTGATACCAACACACATACACACCTTCACACACACTTTCACTGAGAGGATGTTTCCATACATTCACATGGAGGAGGATCTCCCTCTGAAGGTTTCACCTGTGAAGGTCTCTGTGACTGTAGGACAACAGAAATAAAGGATATACTCTACAGTTTATATATATATATATACATATATATATATGTATGTCAACTTGCATTAACCCTTTCTGATAATTTGTGTCTAATAAACATGATGCTGTCTGCTCCTGCTGCTGGAGAAGTTATCATCGTTGCGTCTTGTGTTGAGTTCAATGTTCAATTTGTTCAGTAAAATAATGTTTTATTAATATTGTTCTTTTAATTTGTTGTATTTTAGCCGAATACTGAAAGAAGCAGGACTGATGACATTTTCATATCCGTTTTACTTATCGCTATGTTCAACACCGTTATCACATATTTTCCTCACATCTAGCAGCCCAATATGGAGGAAGGAACCTTATAAAATAAATAAATGACTCAATAAATTAATAAATATAGTCGATTTATGCACTCTGATCCCATGATGACACACGTTGAGTGACAGCCCCCTCATTTGCATAATGAAACAAATGCATAAGGAAATGTAAAAAGAAATTAATAAAAGAATACATGAATATATAAATTTGGGGAAATAAATAAGGGGTGAAATACAGAGGGAAAATTGTGCATGCATAAATAAATAAATAAATACATACATTTAAAAATAAATATAAAATAAATAAAAAATAAATGCAAATAGAAATAAAGAAATAAATAAGAAATAAATTAATAGATAAGAAATAAATGCATTTAAAAATTATTAAAAAAATAAATAAAAGGGAAAATTAAACAAAAGAATGAATAAATTAGGGAATTAATGCAAAGATAAATAGATTAAGAAACAAATTAAAACAGAATTTCTCAAATTTCATCAATTAATGAATGGCTACATTTATTTTTAATATTGTATTTAATATTATTATTTATTTATTTATCTAGTTATTTATTTATTTATTCATTCATTATTTTATTTTTTTTTGTATTTATTTTTTCTTGGTGTAGATAATAATAATAATAATAATAATAATGATAATGATAATGTTTCTGTTTCTATGTTGTCCCAGGCTGAATATTCTCTGTATGAATTGACATGTATTGATGGTGTATTTTTGCTCGGGGGGGGGGGGCTCATGTGGAGCTCTACTGGAGGCCTCGGTGTGATTCAAACACCGGCATCACTTAAACTGACTGACTGAAGGGGTTAATGTGTGTGTGTGTGTGTGTGTGTGTGTGTGTGCTCTCTCAGATGTGAAAGGTCCTCCAGCTCACCGGTTCTCCTGCGGTCAGAGTCCGTACAGCGACAGCGGCGCCTGGGACAGGAAGTTGTGCATCCTGACAGACAGCCAGCTCATCCTGCTCAACAAGGACGACGAGGTCAGAACGCAGCGCTGCTCCACCTCACAGATTACATCATACACACACCCGTCATAATAAACACCACCCGCAGTATGAGTGTAGGATATCAAGTAGTACTCTTTTAACATATGATACTATACGATAAACCTTTGTTGTTAATCTAGGGGGTCGTATGGGGATTATAAACACTCCACAGTCACACAGGCTTTTATTTGTATTTTTTATTTTTTTTAAAGAGTATATTTATTTATTTCAAAAGGGTCATACAATCCAGGATTAAGGAGCATAATACTAATGTAATACAAATGATATGTACCCTCTTTTCCAACTGAAATAATTAAATAAAATAAAATATATAAATAACTATAAGTAAAATAAAAAGATATAAATAAACAATAAATAAAATAAAATATATAAATAAACAATTATATATATACAGTATATATATAAACAATATTAAATAAAATAAACATAAATAAACAATAATAATAAAAAATAAAAATATGAATAAACAATGTAAAGTAAAATAACAATATATAAATAAACAATATTAAATAAAATAAAAAATATATAATTAAACAATATTAAATAAAATAAAAATATATAAATACAAAATATTAAATAAAATAAAAATATATAAATAATAATAAATAAAATAAAGATATATATATTATCAATATTAAATAAAATAAAAAGGAATTAATAAACAATATAAAATAAATTAAAAATATACATATGCGCATACATATGCATACACACATACAGTATATAAACATACACAAAATTAAATAAAAGCAGCTTCATTGAAGAGGGGCTAATGTTCAATGCTGCTGATTGTAGTCCAAGAATACAGACATTTTTTTCTTAAATATAATGTCAATTTCTTTACATACTTTGACCCAGAAGTCATTAATAAGAGGGCAGTGGAAGTGTGAACAGTGGAAGTATGAACACTCAGTCATTTTACACTTATTACAGTATTTTGAAAGCAAAGGATTAAAGGGACTGTTTGTAACTTTTTACACGTATAAATCTACTGGGTCGGTTTCCCATGCATGTTGAGCGATGCTCCTTCATGTCTATGTAGAGCGAGCACAAGCGTCAGCAACAGGACGCTGACTTTAGTTGACTTAACGGACACAGGTGAAGCTGTTAACAAGACATTTCTGAAAGGTACAAACGGTCCCTTTAAAGTTATTACGCTCCACTGGAGTGATGTGAAGCAGCTCCCTGGCTTAGTTGGTACAGCTTTTATTTTCTTAACAAACAGGATGCAGTTAAGTTTGGAGTTTTAATGTGAATTTAAAGAGGAACACTGACTGAGTTAACCTCCCCCCTCCTCCCCCATCAGGCTGCAGGTGAGGCTCAGGAGAGCCCCACGGACTCGTCAAAGGGCCGGAGTCTCCGCAGGACCGTCAGCGTCCCCTCAGAGGGACAGTTCCCAGAGTTCCCAGCAGAGGGCACCGCCGCCATGCTAGGTAAGAACCAGAGGTTGTGTTTTTAGTTGTGTGTTTTTGTGTACAATCGAGGATTTCTATGACTCACTGGATTTAGTTTCACTGAGTGGAATATCCTGGAATTTCCTGGAATATCCTGGAATGTCCTGGAATGTCCTGGAATGTCCTGGAATGTCCTGGAGCTGCTGTAGAGGTGTGTTCCAGGCAGAGGGAGTCAGATCAGGAGAGTTAGTGCGACTTTTCCTGGAATAAAAAAAGAGAACATGTCAGAATCCTACATTTCCCACAATGCAACGGGATACTGTCTTTCATTAGAGCCTCCCTGCCTGGTAAACAGACACGTCTTTCAAACTCGTTTATACTACATTTATACTACATATTATACTACATACTACTATACTACACTACATACTACATTGTGTGTCTGAATACACAGACGGTTCTCTTAATACGTCCACAGTCTCCGAGCCTAATTCAAAATAACCCTGATGACATCACTGTGACATCATCAGGGGACATTATACCAGTCCGTTTATCATCATGTGAAGTTCCCTTTTAGACTTTTAAAACCTTAAAACTTCCTGTTACAGATACAGTCTGTGTCTGTGTGTACTGCTAAAAAGATCAACATCAGTTTGAGTGTACGCTCTCTGCACAGCCACCAGACTCCATTCACGAAAACAGTCATTTTACCTCTCAGAACAGGGGAGTTGCTGTTCTACCGCTGCCTCGGCTGGTTAGTTTCTAGTGTGTATAGTATATTTAAATGTTAATGGTACTTCAGTAAAGGTTTGAATGCAGGACAGAGTATTTCTACACGGTGCTATTAGTACTTTTACTGCAGTAAAAGCAGTTACCAACTGTCATTTAGAGTTTGTGGAAGTTTACTCTGTGGAAGTGGAAGTTTGACAGATTAAAATAAGCATTAAAGTGTTTTACAGTCGGCCTGCTCGTACCATAACGACAAGGTAGACAGGAAGTGTTTCTTCCTGAGATCAGAGAGCTCGGTGTTGTTCAGCTGATCTTTGTTCTGTAAAGTGTATTTAACAGAGTACGAAGAGTGTGTTCGGTCTGTAGAGATCACGGCTCAGTCAGACAAACGTCCAGCAGTCAGCTGGATGTTTCCCTCCTCAGAACGAGGCGTTCGGGTGCACCCGGTAATTTTCCTACTCCGTGTGGGAACGTCTCTGTGAGCGGGGAATGTGTGGAGGACAAAGCGTCCAGTGTCCGTCCGTCCGTCCGTCTGAAGGAGCAGGACTGACCCCGCTGCCCCCCCGTGGGACGACTGAGCCGAGGGGATTCCCGCCCACGGCTGCAGGGGTCCAGAACTGGTTTCCAGCTCTGGGATTGGACGAGACGAGACGAGCCGGACGTTTCAATACTTTGATTTGAGACTTTTGTCCCAGTGATCAGTTTATTGATCAGTTATTGGACAGACAGAAGTCTCCCCCCCTCCTTCGTCCTGTTCATTCATCCACTGACCCCCTTAATCCTCCTCACCCAGCAGCCACCAGCCCAGGGGGGGAGGAGGTTATTTATATGTTAATGTACCCAGTCTGCCCACACAGGCAGGCCTCCAGCAACCAGTTCATACTGGGATTGTACTGGGACTAAATCAGGATGTAAACCTGCTTCAGTCCTGGATCCAAAGTGGTTTTATTACTTCATTTATGACCAGTTTAAAACTAGATTTATACTTTTTAATGTCGGACCTGTCCTCCTCTGTTTGGTTGACTTATACTGGTTTCATACTGGTTTTAATACTAGCTTCATACTGGTTTCATATACTACTGGGATACTGGGTTTGAGGCTGCATTTATGCATAGTTCTATATTCAGACTGGTTTTAATACAAGCTTCATACTGGGTTTAAGACTGGATTTATACTGGTTATAATGCTGGATTCATACTGGGTTCATTACTGGATTCTTGCTGGGTTTCATACTGGTTTTAATACTAGCATGTTACTGGGTTCTATACTAGTTTCATTCTGATTTAAATGCTAGATTTTTACTGGGTTTGAGACTGGGTTTATACTGGATTTGATATTGGATTCATACGGTACTTAATGCTGTATTTATACTGGATTCATACTGGATTTAATACTTGTTTTTACTGGTTTAGATACTGGGTTTATCCTGGGTATTAGAGTGAGTTCATACTGGTTCTGATACTGGGTTTATCCTGGGTATTATAGTGAGTTCATACTGGTTCTGATACTGGGTTTATCCTGGGTATTATAGTGAGTTGATACTGGTTCTGATACTGGGTTTATCCTGGGTATTATAGTGAGTTCATACTGGTTCTGATACTGGGTTTATCCTGGGTATTATAGTGAGTTGATACTGGTTCTGATACTGGGTTTATCCTGGGTATTACAGTGAGTTCATACTGGTTTAGATACTGGGTTTATCCTGGGTATTACAGTGAGTTGATACTGGTTCTGATACTGGGTTTATCCTGGGTATTACAGTGAGTTCATACTGGTTCTGATACTGGGTTTATCCTGGGTATTATAGTGAGTTCATACTGGTTCTGATACTGGGTTTATCCTGGGTATTATAGTGAGTTCATACTGGTTTAGATACTGGGTTTATCCTGGGTATTACAGTGAGTTCATACTGGTTCTGATACTGGGTTTATCCTGGGTATTATAGTGAGTTCATACTGGTTCTGATACTGGATTTATCCTGGGTATTAGAGTGAGTTCATACTGGTTCTGATACTGGGTTTATCCTGGGTATTATAGTGAGTTTATACTGGTTTAGATACTGGGTTTATCCTGGGTATTACAGTGAGTTCATACTGGTTCTGATACTGGGTTTATCCTGGGTATTACAGTGAGTTCATACTGGTTCTGATACTGGGTTTATCCTGGGTATTACAGTGAGTTCATACTGGTTCTGATACTGGGTTTATCCTGGGTATTACAGTGAGTTCATACTGGTTCTGATACTGGATTTATCCTGGGTATTACAGTGAGTTCATACTGGTTTAGATACTGGGTTTATCCTGGGTATTACAGTGAGTTCATACTGGTTCTGATACTGGGTTTATCCTGGGTATTAGAGTGAGTTCATACTGGTTCTGATACTGGGTTTATCCTGGGTATTACAGTGAGTTCATACTGGTTTAGATACTGGGTTTATCCTGGGTATTATAGTGAGTTTATACTGGTTTAGATACTGGGTTTATCCTGGGTATTACAGTGAGTTCATACTGGTTCTGATACTGGGTTTATCCTGGGTATTACAGTGAGTTGATACTGGTTCTGATACTGGGTTTATCCTGGGTACTATAGTGAGTTCATACTGGTTCTGATACTGGGTTTATCCTGGGTATTACAGTGAGTTGATACTGGTTTTGAAGAGTTTGATACTGTGTGGTTCTGCTGTTTGGAAGGTTCAGACTGACGAGAGGTGAATGAGATGTAATTTTAGTCCAGTGTTGCTCGTACAGTCTAATTACAGTGTTGACTGACTGCTCATTAACTGTCTGAGCTCTGAGACGCCTGCAGCACATCCTCCTCCTCCTCCTCCTCTTCTTCACCCTTCCTCTCAGTGTGACAGACTTTTACTGAAGCTGGAGGTCATGATGTCACCAGATAAGGTCACTGATTACAGGAAGCTGATTCTGCATGTGAAATCCGCCTCACAGGTGACCTCCTGTGAGGCTGCAGGTCACGACCCCTCAGAGGTCCTCTCAGAGATCCTCTCAGAGATCCCCTCAGAGATCCTCTCACAGATCCCTTCACAGATCCCCTCAGAGATCCCCTCAGAGATCCTCTCACAGATCCTCTCAGAGATCCTCTCACAGATCCCTTCACAGATCCTCTCAGAGATCCTCTCAGAGATCCTCTCAGAGATCCACTCAGAGATCCCCTCAGAGATCCCCTCAGAGATCCTCTCAGAGATCCTCTCACAGATCCCTTCACAGATCCCCTCAGAGATCCCCTCAGAGATCCTCTCACAGATCCTCTCAGAGATCCTCTCAGAGATCCTCTCAGAGATCCACTCAGAGATCCCCTCAGAGGTCCCCTCAGAGATCCCCTCAGAGATCCCCTCAGAGGTCCTCTCAGAGATCCCCTCAGAGGTCCTCTCAGAGATCCTCTCTGGATCCGTTTCCAGGCGGATTCACAGTTAAAGTTCCATTTCAAACTGCTGCCAGGAGACAATCTGATTTATTGGTTTCAGTCTGATCTCTGGTCTGACTGACTCTGGATCTGCTGCATTCCTCAGTCTGCTCTCCACCTGTCAGCGCTGCCACAATAAAACCCCACACATCCTGCAACCTCACCTTCAAAATAAAAGCCTTTAATCTATCTGGGATTCAGATCCAGGAAACAGTTTAAAATCACATGAGCATCAGTAGTAGTCAATAATGAGGATTATTAGAGGTTTATTAAAACGTATGTTTATAAATGACCAGATAAACCAGACACCACCTCTGTCACCTTCAACTTATTCCATCAAAACATCGATAAATAAAGTCAAATGTACATACAGAGAGATCTACGGGAACTGTGTCCAGCTGTCATGGTACCAAATTAACGTCTACTTTAAAGAACAAAATAATGTCCTCCATCATTTATCCAAAATGTGTCTATTCATATTTTTTTTTCCTACTTGGTCTTCAGTCTTTCAGTCATTTATTACGACTCCACTGCCGTTTTAAAATGATCTAAACTTCACTTTTTATTATCAATATATTATTATTTTACTTCCCACCTCATTTTAAAATGAAATATAACTCCATTTATCCCCACAGAGTATATTTACGTGATACAGCAGCATAACAAACTAATGGCTGATGAGATAAACAAACACTTTAACAAAAATTTAAATGAAAAGAAATGTAAAAAATAAGAAATAAATGAGAAAAAATATATTATAAATATAATATATATTTAATATATAATTTTATATATATATATATTTATAATATATATTATATATGTTATATATTTATATATGTATATTTATATATTATAAATATAATATATTATAAATATACATATATATAATATATTATATAGTATATATATTTTATATATAATATATTTATAATATATTATATGTATAAATATATATATTTATAAAATATATTATAAATATAATATATATATATGTATACATATGTATACATATATATATATATATATATATATATATATATATATATATATATATATATAGTGTCTCACGGTTCCTTCAGTAGGACCTTTATTGTGAAGGTCCGGGTCGGAAGTGTGTGTTGTAGTCAGAGTGAAACCGCTCAGACTGAATGAGTGTTTACTCTCAGAGGACATGAGCTGATCTGCGTCTCTGATGGACTTTCTGGGTGAGTTTCTTCTCATTTTAAAGACTTTACTGAATAAAACAGAGTTCCGGTGTTGACGGTCCGCCGCGTCTCTCCTCCGGGTAACTGCTTTAAAGGTCCGCCGCGTCTCTCCTCCGGGTAACTGCTTTAAAGGTCCCTTCTGTCTCAAACTGATCAGAGCGATCAGTTATCGATTACAGCAGCAGCGGTGGAACAGGAAGTACTCTGATCTGACTAAAAGTACTAATACAACACTGTTGAAATACTCTGGTGCATAGAAAAACATTGCATTCAGATTCATACGTTAGTTAAAGTACACAAACAAGTAGGCTATTAGTGTTATATTAGTAGTACAAGTAGTATCAGCTAAGTGTATACCCAGTGTCAGCAGTAAAGGTACACAAGTATCAGCTTCATGTAGTTAAAGGTTCAAAAGTAAAAGTACACAAGTAAGTGTATACCCAGTATCATCAGTAACAGTATGCAGGATGATGTACCATGGAGGTGCTGTTGCAGTAGCTGAGTGTGGATGTGATGAAGATAACTTCCTGTTTGATGTGTTGTCATGGCGTCTCCTCTCTGCTCAGCTCTTCTTCTCTGGTTTTACGTGCAGCGTCCGTCGTCCTCGCCGTGAATCTTTGACTCGCGTTCCTTCCGGCTCCGTGCACCCGGCAGCTCTTCATTATTAATGGATGCTGTGACAGGTTGGCCTGAACTGTGGCACTCCTCCAGCTGTCCCCAGTTCAGCTATGATTAGATCATTGTGTCCCGAATTCACTTCAGACAATCTCCTCTTGTCTGCGGATGCACATGACGAGAAGTCTTGGTTTTTGGCCGTCTCCATCTTGGTTTCTAGCCATCTCCATCTTGGTTTCTAGCCGTCTCCATCTTGGTTTCTAGCCATCTCCATCTTGGTTTCTAGCCGTCTCCATCTTGGTTTCTAGCCATCTCCATCTTGGTTTCTAGCCGTCTCCATCTTGGTTTCTAGCCATCTCCATCTTGGTTTCTAGCCGTCTCCATCTTGGTTTCTAGCCATCTCCATCTTGGTTTCTAGCCGTCTCCATCTTGGTTTCTAGCCGTCTCCATCTTGGTTTCTAGCCGTCTCCATCTTGGTTTCTAGCCGTCTCCATCTTGGTTTCTAGCCATCTCCATCTTGGTTTCTAGCCGTCTCCATCTTGGTTTCTAGCCGTCTCCATCTTGGTTTCTAGCCGTCTCCATCTTGGTTTCTAGCCGTCTCCATCTTGGTTTCTAGCCATCTCCATCTTGGTTTTTGGCCGTCTCCATCTTGGTTTCTAGCCGTCTCCATCTTGGTTTCTGGCCGTCTCCATCTTGGTTTTTGGCCGTCTCCATCTTGGTTTTTGGCCGTCTCCATCTTGGTTTTTAGCCGTCTCCATCTTGGTTTCTAGCCGTCTCCATCTTGGTTTTTGGTCGTCTCCATCTTGGTTTTTGGCCATCTCCATCTTGGTTTCTAGCCGTCACCATCTTGGTTTTTAGCCGTCTCCATCTTGGTTTTTGGCCGTCTCCATCTTGGTTTTTGGCGTCACCATCTTGGTTTTTGGCCGTCTCCATCTTGGTTTTTGGCGTCACCATCTTGGTTTTTGGCCGTCTCCATCTTGTTTTTCCTGTTTGTACTTTAAAAGTCAATCAGACGTGAACCTCGTTCCATAAACATCTGACCTGTAGAGATGTCTGAAATGTCTGAGATGTCTGAATGAGTCAGTGAACATAGAATAAAGTGAAATACATGGAGAATAAATGAAAGCAGTTATGAAACCACCTCAGTAATAATCAGAGCAGCACGTCGTGCCAACTGTAAAACTCTTTACATACAACATGTGAGCAGCAGAGGAGTATTATTATCATAATATAATATGAATGAGTTGAGAGGAATGCTGTGAGAGGAGGCGGCTGAGACACAAACACAACTGGTTTCATGATGTGAAGAGAGATTCTTTGAATAGTTGTATTGAGAGCTGATCTGTGTGTGAAGAGGAGGAGGGGTGTGTTGTTGTCAAAAATACATATAAAAAATAATAAAAATGTAAAACAAAAATAAATAAATAAATGTAAAATAATGAAAATGTGTAAGAAAAAATTTGAATAGATGAAATACATAAAAATAAATAAATAGATAGATAAATAAATAAATATGAAAATAGAAATCATTTGTATAATGTATATGTATTTTTACTTATTTATGTATAATAAAATATATAAATAAGTAAATAAATAAATGCATACAAATTTTAAGGAAAACTGAATATATAAATAAATAAATATAAAAACAAAAAAATTTAACTGGAAAAATTAATAGATACATAAATAAATATGAAAATAGTAAATAGATAAATACCTTGAAAAAATGTAAATGTAAAATCAAAAATACATATAAAAATTTAAATGGGAAAAGAAAATAGATAAATAAATGTAAAATAAAGATAACGGAAAAGAAAGAAATGGAATAGATGGAATACATAAAAAATAAATAAATAGATGGATAAATAAATAAATATAAAAATGGAAATTAATTAACAACACAAAACAATGACAGATATTTTGTTCAGAAACCCTCACAGGTACAGGTACTGCATTTAGCATAAAACAATATGCTCACATACTAACATGGCAAACTGCAGCCCATATTTAACCTCCTTCACTACAAGCTAGTCTGACACGGTTGGTACCGATGGATTCCTTCTTAGGTTTCTAGTTTCATATGATACCAGTATCGGACTTTCCTTCTGCCTTTCATTCGGCTGCTCCATCTTGGTTTTTGAAGAAGAGATCCATGTGTGTTTGTTGATTTGTGTGTATCAGTGTCAGTTGCATGAATTTCTCGGAAAAGTTTATTTAATTGTTAAAAATAGTTCAACAAAAAGCCCAAAGTGACGTCTTTTAAATGTCTTGTTTTGTCTAAAACTCTAAAGATAATTCAGTTTATGATCATACAGTACATGACAAAGAATTCTCACATTTGTGAAGCTGGAATCAGAATATTAACTAATCGCTGCAGCTCTAATGTGAAATATAAACATATATGAATATAGTCAGAGGAGATGAGGTTGAGTCCAGACAGATGTAAACAGTGCGTGGTGCCTTCGGGCTCTCGTGAACTGCACCCAGAGCGGCAGACGCTCTGAGACAAAGACGTCTTTGAGCAGCAGATTATCTCTGTTGTGTCGCTGTTTCCCCTGTTGTCAGGTGTGTCAGGTGTGTCTGCTCATGAATGACACCTCGACACAGCATGACACCTCCCAGCATTCCTCACGCTGCTGTCTGCGGACATCACACACAGCCTCACACCGCCTGGATTAGAAATACTCATACTATACTAGCAGTACAACCTCATTATATACTAGTAGTACTACCTAATACTATACTAGTAGTATAACCTCATACTATACTAGTGGTACAACCTCATACTATACTAGTGGTACAACCTCATACTATACTAGTAGTACAACCTCATACTATACTAGTAGTACAACCTCATACTATACTAGCAGTACAACCTCATACTATACTAGTAGTACAACCTCATACTATACTAGTAGTACAACCTCATACTATACTAGTAGTACAACCTCATACTATACTAGTAGTATAACCTCATACTATACTAGTGGTACAACCTCATACTATACTAGTGGTACAACCTCATACTATACTAGTAATACAACCTCATACTATACTAGTAGTATAACCTCATACTATACTAGTAGTACAACCTCATACTATACTAGTAGTATAACCTCATACTATACTAGTGGTACAACCTCATACTATACTAGTGGTACAACCTCATACTATACTAGTAGTACAACCTCATACTATACTAGTGGTACAACCTCATACTATACTAGTAGTACAACCTCATACTATACTAGTAGTATAACCTCATACTATACTAGTGGTACAACCTCATACTATACTAGTGGTATAACCTCATACTATACTAGTAGTACAACCTCATACTATACTAGTAGTACAACCTCATACTATACTAGCAGTACAACCTCATTATATACTAGTAGTACTACCTAATACTATACTAGTAGTATAACCTCATACTATACTAGTGGTACAACCTCATACTATACTAGTGGTACAACCTCATACTATACTAGTGGTACAACCTCATACTATACTAGTAGTACAACCTCATACTATACTAGTAGTACAACCTCATACTACACTAGTAGTACAACCTCATTATATACTAGTAGTACTACCTAATACTATACTAGCAGTACAACCTCATTATATACTAGTAGTACTACCTAATACTATACTAGTAGTATAACCTCATACTATACTAGTAATACAACCTCATACTATACTAGTGGTACAACCTCATACTATACTAGTAGTACAACCTCATACTATACTAGCAGTACAACCTCATACTATACTAGCAGTACAACCTCATACTATACTAGCAGTACAACATCATACTATACTAGCAGTACAACCTCATTATATACTAGTAGTACTACCTAATACTATACTAGTAGTATAACCTCATACTATACTAGTAATACAACCTCATACTATACTAGTAGTGCAACTTCATACTATACTAGTAGTACAACCTCATACTATACTAGCAGTACAAACTCATACTATACTAGTGGTACAACCTCATACTATACTAGTGGTACAACCTCATACTATACTAGTAGTACAACCTCATACTATACTAGTGGTACAACCTCATACTATACTAGTAGTACAACCTCATACTATACTAGTAGTACAACCTCATACTATACTAGTAGTACAACCTCATACTATACTAGCAGTACAACCTCATACTACACTAGTAGTACAACCTCATTATATACTAGTAGTACTACCTAATACTATACTAGCAGTACAACCTCATTATATACTAGTAGTACTACCTAATACTATACTAGTAGTATAACCTCATACTATACTAGTAATACAACCTCATACTATACTAGTGGTACAACCTCATACTATACTAGTAGTACAACCTCATACTATACTAGCAGTACAACCTCATACTATACTAGCAGTACAACCTCATACTATACTAGCAGTACAACCTCATTATATACTAGTAGTACTACCTAATACTATACTAGTAGTATAACCTCATACTATACTAGTAATACAACCTCATACTATACTAGCAGTACAACCTCTTACTATACTAGCAGTACAACATCATACTATACTAGCAGTACAACCTCATTATATACTAGTAGTACTACCTAATACTATACTAGTAGTATAACCTCATACTATACTAGTAATACAACCTCATACTATACTAGTAGTGCAACTTCATACTATACTAGTAGTACAACCTCATACTATACTAGCAGTACAAACTCATACTATACTAGTGGTACAACCTCATACTATACTAGTGGTACAACCTCATACTATAGTAGTAGCACAACCTCATACTATACTAGTGGTACAACCTCATACTATAGTAGTAGCACAACCTCATACTATACTAGTGGTACAACCTCATACTATAGTAGTAGCACAACCTCATACTATACTAGTGGTACAACCTCATACTATACTAGTAGCACAACCTCATACTATACTAGTGGTACAACCTCATACTATACTAGTAGTACAACCTCATACTATACTAGTAGTACAACCTCATACTATACTAGTGGTACAACCTCATACTATACTAGTGGTACAACCTCATACTATACTAGTAGTACAACCTCATACTATACTAGTAGTACAACCTCACACTATACTAGTAGCACAACCTCATACTACACTAGTAGTACAACCTCATACTATACTAGTGGTACAACCTCATACTATACTAGCAGTACAACCTCATACTATACTAGTAGTACAACCTCATACTATACTAGTGGTACAACCTCATACTATACTAGTAGTACAACCTCATACTATACTAGTAGTACAACCTCATACTATACTAGCAGTACAACCTCATACTATACTAGTAGTACAACCTCATACTATACTAGTGGTACAACCTCATACTATACTAGTAGTACAACCTCATACTACACTAGTAGTACAACCTCATACTATACTAGTGGTACAACCTCATACTATACTAGTAGCACAACCTCATACTATACTAGTAGTACAACCTCATACTACACTAGTAAGACAACCTCATACTATACTAGCAGTACAACCTCATACTATACTAGCAGTACAACCTCATACTATACTAGCAGTACAACCTCATTATATACTAGTAGTACTACCTAATACTATACTAGTAGTATAACCTCATACTATACTAGTAATACAACCTCATACTATACTAGTAGTACAACCTCATACTATACTAGTAGTACAACCTCATACTATACTAGTAGTACAACCTCAGCTCCGGGCTGGTCTCCAGTCTGCACCGGGTCCTCGGTGTGACTGAAGGTCACCACAGTGTCTCTGTCAGAGGAGACTCTGGTGAATCCACCCAAACCATCGATCGAGCCTCCTCCTGATCAATACCTCGTTAGCAGCAGCAGGAGGATGAAGATCACTCACTGAGCAGACGGACGTCCGTTTGATTCCCTCACGGCTTAACCTCTTCTACCCGACGAACCGGTACCGGTACCGGGTCCGTCTGAGCTGTGTGTTGAAACACTGCCTTTAGTCGAGGCCTTAACGCGACTAAACAAGACCCAGAGTGGATGTGATCTGAACAATGTTAGTTATAAAATCAACGCATTTTGACTTTATAATATTTTATATTGAATGTACATACTTGACTTTGGATTGTATTTTGTATCTTATTTACATTGTTATTGATCTTATGTGTTATTATCTACTTGATCATATTTCATTATTATAATAGAACTACTCCATTTGGAGTCAAAATGATGACATCTTTATTGACTTCATACTGTGCACAATGGTAGAATGTGATGATGCACAGGGTAAAGCTGCTGAATGAATTCATTGTTATAACGGTGTTATCCTTTGGTTCATTACAGTTTACCCAGGCATAGTAACAGTCACAATGTTACTGACGATGTGGATGAATTCTCTGACGTCTTACCTATCCATAGAAACCAAGATCACGCAGATAGACCTGCTAGTTGTGGAGCTAATCTTGATTTATTTAGGGTACGTCCGTCTAGAAGAAGCACACCTTCCAGTAGGGCTGTAGGGGTTAAACACCATGATGGATGGATGGATGACTTTATTAATCTTCTTAATATTTCCCACTGAATTTATTTGTGATATTCGAACCTCAGAAATCCAACCCTTCAGAGCAGCCTGCAACGCATCACAGGCCCAAAAACAAACTTCAAATACATGAAACACTGCACATAAACGCACCATTCTTCAGTTAGTCTGCACTTTAAAGTGTACTTCCATCTGGACACCAACGTATACAGAAACCTGTTTGTGTTATGGCTGACCTCATAGACTCTAGATGTGGAAACAGTAGATTTTGAACTGTGAAACTGTGAAATTAAATTATTATTATTAGGAAAAACACAAAATATATATACATAAATGAAAATAAAAATTTATAAAAAAGGCCAATATAAAAACACATGTTGATATTATAGGGTTAATCACACATTTTTTATCTGTTCTAAATGAACCTTAAAGGGAGATTAGTCACGTATTTAATACTCTTATCAACATGGGAGTGGACAAATATTCTGCTTTATGCAAATGGATGTATATATTTATAATTGGAAATCAATTAACAACACAAAACAATGACAGATATTGTGACATTGACATGACATTTAGCATAAAAAATATGATGTAATATTATATATAAATATATTTTAATTATTTAACCTCCTTCACTACAAGCTAGTATGACATGGTTGGTACCAATGAATAAATAAATAATAGAATAAATTAAAATTAAAATAAATAAAGAGATCAATAAATGTGAAAAATAAAAATGGAACAGAAAAAATTTAAATAGATAAATAAATAGATATAAGATAAATACATATATAAATAAATAAATATAAAAAAGAAAAATTGAAAATAAAAATAAATAGATGAATAAATAAATATAAAAAATGGAAATGGAAAAATTGAATAAATACATATAAAAAATAAATAAATATAAATAATAAAAATTGAAGAGAAAAAATGAAATGGATAAATAAACAAATATAAAAAAAATAAATTGAAAAGAAGAATAAATAGATGAATAAATAAATATAAAATAAATGAAAATTAATTAACAACACAAAACAATGACAAATATTAGTATTAATAGATTTTATAGTTTCATATGATAACAGTATCTTCACTCTGGCTTTAAAACTGAGCAGCTACAACCTAAAAATCACAAGTTGCGTTAAAGAAATGAGTGGCGTTAAAACAAATTTGTGTTAAAGCGTTATTATTGCTTTAACTTTGACAGCTCTACTATTTAAGATTTATGATTATTTATGATATTATTAATGAAAATACAATGATGATGAATTTTTAGTTGCGCGCACACACACACACACACACACACACACACACACACACACACACACACACAGACAGACAGTTAATAGCCGAAGCCCCCAGAGTTGCGTCCCACATCAGTCGGCTGAGAGGAAACTTATTTAGTAATTATCCTCCGAGCGCAGAGAGGAAGAGAAGAAGAAGAGAGCGAGGCTGCTGCAGAGAGAGAGAGAGAGAGGGAGAGAGAGAGAGAGAGAGAGGAACGTCTGCAGAGAGAGAGAGAGAGGAAAGAAAAGAAGACGTGAGGAAAGGAGAGAAAGCAGAACAGTGCAGTTGGAGGGATTGATTGAATAGATGCGGTAAAACGTCGGCGCTCAGAGAGAGAGAGAGAGGAAGAGAGAGAGAGGGGTAGAATTACTGCTGAGTGGAGAGAGAGAGAGAGAGAGAGAGAGAGAGAGAGAGAGCTATGGGAGAGGAGGGACCGTGAGGAAGAGGAGGATGCGGTGCTGAGGAGGAAGAGGCAGGCCGAGAGAGAGAGAGAGAGAGAGAGAGGGGTTGGGGGGGGGGACGCCAAGTCGAGGATGTTCATGGGACGAAGACGGACGTTTGCAGCTTAACCTCATTGGCTGACAGGTGGCGGCTGCTTCGGCCAATCCCGTCTGACTGTGTGTGTGTCCTCTCCTCAGATGATGGGGAACAGCTGTGATCGAGGTACCGTCTCTTCCTCTCTCTCTCTCTCTCTCTTCCTCTCTCTCTCTCTCTCTCTCTCTTCCTCTCTCTCTCTCTCTTTCTCTCTCTCTCTCTCTTTCTCTCTTTCTCTCTCTCTCCCTCTCTCTGTGTGTCCCATGTCATGTGACCGAACCGGCTTCCTGCGGCATGTTGCCTCAACTTTGGAGAAAAGCGATGATTATGTCCGCCTCGTTTTGGGACCATCATCGCTCCTCTTCGCCGTTTATATTGAGGGGGTGGGGAGGAAGAGGAGGGAGGAGGATGGAGGGGGGGGGACGACATGCATGAAAGTTTGTCCCCGGCTTCCCTGCAGCGCTGCATGCATCGTGCATCACGGCGTGCACCACGGCGTGCACCACGGCGTGCATCACCCTGCAGCTGGAACTTGATCCAGCACTTTGCAAAAAAGCTGATAAACGCTGACTGCTGCTGCATGCTGCGTTCACTGTGGCTCCGTTAAAGTGAGCTTTGTGTTTCTCTCTGTGTGTGTCTTCATACCATTTAAAGCATCACGTGAACGCCACACGGAGCTGCTGTCATGTCTACGGACGTGTTGGTTTAGACTGTTGACTGTGTGTGTGTTGGCTGTTGGCCGGTGGATGTTAACGGACCGCTGTGAGGGATGTACCGGCTGATAAACTTCAGTGTGAACGCCACTGATCAGCAGGCCTGCTGCTACTTTAACTGGTTTAACATTTAATATCTGGTTTATGAATGTTGTTATAAGCTGATGTTTACATCTTTAAGTGTTTATTAATGTGCAGTAGAGCTGGGACGGTCCATCTATCTCCCGATTCAATATGTATTGGTATTCGACATTGACATTTATTGCAATGTTTATTAACTTCTTTAACCGTAGACCAAGGGAACCAGTTGAATCAGACACTTCTAAAGACTTTTATTTTGGAAAATATTTAAATGAATTAAGTCAAAATGTTGTTTTCAGCATGTTTGTAGACAAAGATGTCCTGAAGTCAAATATATCAGGATCATGGTCAGGAATTAATTTTCAAATTCCCCTCACAGATTAGTGGTATTTTCTTTTTAATTTATTTTACTTTAATTTATTAATTAAATTTATTAATTTATGGCCGGCTCCACTGCCATGTTACCGCCATACCATAACGTTTGCTGATCACTTTTTCTGACTTTTTTTGGATATTTTTCTGACTTTTTTGTCGGAAATATTTCAGACATTTTTCAGACTTTTATTCAGACATTTATCAGCCTTTTTTCGAACATATTTCGGCCTTTTTTTGGGCCATATTTCGGACATACTTTGGCAATTTTTCGGCCTTTTTCTGGACATATTTCAGACATTTTATTGACATATTTCGTCTTTTTTCTGACTTTTTTTTTTTTTAAACTTTTTTCAGCCTATGTTCTGACTAATTTTCAGACACATTTTGGCCTTTTTTGGAAGTTAGCATGCAGCTTTAGCTCTGCTCTACCTCCACATAGACTCAGATGAAGCAAATATATCAATTCTGGAATTAAAACATCCGTTAAAAAAATCATTAAAGAAAAATTGTCATACATCAGTGAATCAATTTTTCGTGGGTCTGATAACCGTTCATTATGGCGAGGAAAATCACTCTGGATTCAGCTGTTAGTTCATTTTACTACTTTTAGAACACAGAGACTACGTCCATGTTTTATACAGTCTATGATATGAACACAGCAGGTCTGGATGGAAACAAACAAACATTCATGTTTTAGTTCATCTTTTTCTGGAAATTTGACTAAAATATTTGGTGGTGGAGACCAAAACCAGAGTGACTATTGGACAAACAGCTCTCCAGTATGAAGATTGTGCTGCTCTGAAGGAAGAGGAAGTAGGCAGCTGGTTGCTCACATGTTAGTAACAACTACTTTATAATCTGATAACATGTCAGGTTTCACAAAGAGAATTATCAGTAGCTCTGTGTTATCGGGGATTCTCCGTATTGTCATCAGTCCCGATCCTCTGCAGTGGCGTTAGATTTAAATCCTGAGAAAGGAGATCCTCCCGTCGTCAGGTGCAGGACTGCTGTCGTAGATGAGGAGTTATTTTTGAGCTTCCTGTCCGTGTGCTGCGGCGCCGTCGGGAACGTCCCTGCAGCATGTTGTTAACGGACTCGTAGGTGGTTCAAGAGCTGGTTCAAGAGCCGGACTCAGGCCTCCAGAGACAGACAACCTCAGACAAGATGGCTGTTGAGTGAGCTGGAGAGGAAGTAAGAGGGTCTAAATTTAGCTTTAAAAAAAAAAAAATCAATGAGCTGGATGTGAGCCAGCTCTGAGGACGTGGCCTTTCTTTTTTTTTACTGGGGCTGATCTGGAACCAGGACGAGTCCCCGTTAACACATGGAGACGTTAGTGTGTCACTGGCTCTGCAGAAGGCAGTATTTTAGTCAGTGTAGTTGATGTGTCCTACTGTCCTTGACACACTTCTCTGTGACCTCCCAGACAGACAGACAGACAGACTCTTGCATGTATTTTGAAATGTCTTTTGTTAAAGCTCTATGAGTCTGTGGGTTCACAGATTCATTCATAAAGTTCCAATATTCATCATTTTTGCAAAAACCACAATATTGCACTTTGGGCTGCACAATACATCATATTTTTATCGTCATCACAATGTCAACATATGAGATAAACACATACAAAGACTGCCATATCGCACTTTTTGTTTAATTTCCAGCGTTTCTGTGATGACAGCGGGAGAACCTCAACGCTGAGAGGCTTTCTCCACACGGCGTCACGCTGGATTTCTCGCTGGAGGTTGAAATATTTCAACTCCCGGCGTCAAACGGTGCAAATTCACGTCTGTTTGCCTCTTTGCGTTGACTTTGTGTGTAATCACTCTTGTTGTGAACACCCCGTTAGAAACTTGTGAGCTCATCTGCGGTTCACAGCAGGTTTAAAGTGCTTCTGAGTGATTCTTTGTGGAGAAACTCAGTTTTTCAGATCTGTCGATTAAATCGATTAATCAACAAAATCATGTGAGTGTTAAAAATTAGGAAATCTTAAAAGTTCTCGACTCCACCTGCTGAAGATGCAGGAACCACACCTGTTAACCTGTCGTCTCCTCCTCCACCTCCTCCACCATGTCTGAATGTCATCACCTCGGCCTCCATCCTATAGAGGACGGAACCTGCCAAAATAAAAAAATAAATCAATGAATAACATTTAAAAAAAATAATATTTAAAATAAATGTAGCCATTAATTAATTGATAAAATGTGACATAAATTCATATTTCTGTTTTAATTTGCTTCTTTATTTATTTTTTTTATTAATTCACTTATTTATTTACTCTTCTGTTTAATTTTCCATTTTATTTATTAATGTATTTATTTTCATTAATTTTTTAATTTATCTATATATATTTTGCATTTATTATTTATTTATTTTTGCATTTATATTTTATCCATTTATTTATTTTTGCATTTATTTTTTATTTATTTTATATTTATTTTTAAATATGTGCATTTATTTATAATTTATTTCTGCATCATTTTCCCTTTGCATTGTGTTTCACCCCTTATTTATTTTCCCAAAACTTATTTATTTCTCTTAATGTAATAAAAATAAATACATAAATAATAAAATGGAAAATTAGTAAATAAATAAGGGAATTCATACAAATATAAATAAATAAAGTAGTAAATTAAAACAGAAATATCAATTTATCAATTAATTAATGGCTACATTTATTTGTAATATTATTTTTGTTGCATTTAATGACGTTTATTTATTTATTTATTTATCTATTCATGATTTAATCTTGATTACGGCAGGTTCTGTCCTCCATACCATCCGCCTGCTTCAGTCTGAAAGCTCAGAGGCTGCTGCTAATGATGATAATGATGATGATGATGAAGAGGAGGAAGAGGCTTTGCTGAGGTTGATCTAACTCCGTGTCTCTTTGTCTCTGCAGAAGTGTCTTCGGAGCGCTCTCCGAGGAGGAGGAGTATCTCCGGTCTGGGGAGTTCAGAGAAGAGCGTCGCTGTCGACAATCCAAACTCGTCTCCTTTCAAAGTGCCGGTGAGTTTCTGAGGTTCCTTCAGCAGTCGTACTACAGCGTGTCTCACATTCAGGTATTACAGTAGAAACAGTTTCTGCAGGTTCCTTCAGCAGTCGTACTACAGCGTGTCTCACATTCAGGTATTACAGTAGAAACAGTTTCTGAGGTTCCTTCACCAGTCGTACTACAGCGTGTCTCACATTCAGGTATTATAGTAGAAACAGTTTCTGAGGTTCCTTCAGCAGTCGTACTACAGCGTCTCTCACATTCAGGTATTATAGTAGAAATAATACCATCCTCAAATACGGCGACAGAACAGGAAGTGCTTCGTTAAAGTACCAAAGTCTAACCTACTTCCTACTTTAACTGAACAGTGTTCCTGTTGAACACAAGTTCAACGTAATAACCTCAACTCAACGTCCACTTCCTGTCTATTCCTTTCAGTTAATTATGCAGATAAACAGTCCGTCCTTCCAACAACAGATGGCTCATATACACGTTTAAATTTCACAATAAAGCCACCTGCCTTGGACACGTTTCACAATAAGACGGTGGATGTTTGTTTCAGTAGATGACAGAAGCAGGTTTATAACCTCCTCCTGTTAGTAATGATGCTGTAGTTCATGTTACAGACACAAACACTGAATTACATTTAAACCCGATCAAAGCAACACTCCATCTGTATGAATGTAAACGTCTCGAGCAGCAGACTCGTAACCTGATTAACACGTGATTGGATCATCGGATGCAGTAATCAGAGTACCGCTGCAGTAATCAGAGTACCGCCGCAGTAATCAGAGTACCGCCGCAGTAATCAGAGTACCGCTGCAGTAATCAGAGTACCGCCGCAGTAATCAGAGTACCGCCGCAGTAATCAGAGTACCGCCGCAGTAATCAGAGTACCGCCGCAGTAATCAGAGTACCGCCGCAGTAATCAGAATATCGCCGCAGTAATCAGAGTACCGCTGCAGTAATCAGAGTACCGCCGCAGTAATCAGAGTACCGCTGCAGTAATCAGAGTACCGCTGCAGTAATCAGAGTACCGCTGCAGTAATCAGAGTACCGCTGCAGTAATCAGAATACCGCTGCAGTAATCAGAGTACTGCTGCAGTAATCAGAATACCGCTGCAGTAATCAGAGTACCGCTGCAGTAATCAGAGTACCGCTGCAGTAATCAGAGTACCGCTGCAGTAATCAGAGTATCGCCGCAGTAATCAGAGTACCGCCGCAGTAATCAGAGTATCGCTGCAGTAATCAGAGTACCGCCGCAGTAATCAGAGTACCGCTGCAGTAATCAGAGTACCGCTGCAGTAATCAGAGTACCGCCGCAGTAATCAGAGTACCGCCGCAGTAATCAGAGTACCGCCGCAGTAATCAGAGTACCGCTGCAGTAATCAGAGTACCGCTGCATGTTTCAGTGAAACATCGATAAGTCTGAACTATATTTAGAAGACAGACAGACGAAGCTACGGAAGCCCTAAACCAGGAGTCAGCAACCAGCGTCTCTTCAGCTCCTCTCCAGTGGCACGAGTCGGACCGCCGGCATCATTTGTGTTGTCGGCGCTCCGGAGAGGAGGAGGAGCTCGTCTCCATGGATACCAACAACATTTCCTCCATCAACCATGGAAGAAATAACCACTGCTGCTGCTTTGTACATGTTGGATATGGATATTTCACAGCTTCCACATGCTAACACCAACATGCTAACCATCTGCTACGACTGCATTCACGTGTCGGACTGGGATGCTGTGATAGAAGATATGAGGAGAAACAGTAGAAAGTATTCACATCCTGTTTTGGGTGATAACTCTTTTTTTTTTACGATTCTGAAAAACAGATGTTTTAACACCAGAATGGATCTATCTGCTTCATCTGAGTCTATGTGGAGGTAGAAGGAAGTCACCGCTTTTATTGTGGTAGTCTGAGTAACATGACGTCATATCCGTTCCGTATCCGTCAACCAAAACAAACCTGTGTAAAACGTTGGAGGGTCGTCGTGGATACAACCTGCACCCTCCCATGTTAACTCCAGCGTGGTAAACACTACACATCCAGTAAAGGATGGAAACACTAGACAGAGCAAAGCTAAAGCTGCATGCTAACTTCTAAAAAAAGAGCCAAAATATGTCCAGAAAACAAATCTTAAGAAAGGCCAAAATATGTCAATAATATGTCTGAAATATGTTCGAAAAAACCCCCAAAAAAAGTTAGCAGAAAACGTTATGGTATGGTGGTAACGTTATGGTATGGAGGTAACGTTATGGTATGGTGGTAACGTTATGGTATGGAGGTAACGTTATGGTATGGAGGTAACGTTATGGTATGGCGGTAACGTTATGGTATGGAGGTAACGTTATGGTATGGAGGTAACGTTATGGTATGGAGGTAACGTTATGGTATGGAGGTAACGTTATGGTATGGTGGTAACGTTATGGTATGGAGGTAACGTTATGGTATGGAGGTAACGTTATGGTATGGTGGTAACGTTATGGTATGGAGGTAACGTTATGGTATGGAGGTAACGTTATGGTATGGAGGTAACGTTATGGTATGGAGGTAACGTTATGGTATGGCGGTAACGTTATGGTATGGCGGTAACGTTATGGTATGGCGGTAACGTTATGGTATGGAGGTAACGTTATGGTATGGTGGTAACGTTATGGTATGGAGGTAACGTTATGGTATGGAGGTAACGTTATGGTATGGAGGTAACGTTATGGTATGGAGGTAACGTTATGGTATGGTGGTAACGTTATGGTATGGCGGTAACGTTATGGTATGGAGGTAACGTTATGGTATGGAGGTAACGTTATGGTATGGAGGTAACGTTATGGTATGGAGGTAACGTTATGGTATGGTGGTAACGTTATGGTATGGAGGTAACGTTATGGTATGGAGGTAACGTTATGGTATGGAGGTAACGTTATGGTATGGAGGTAACGTTATGGTATGGTGGTAACGTTATGGTATGGTGGTAACGTTATGGTATGGAGGTAACGTTATGGTATGGCGGTAACGTTATGGTATGGAGGTAACGTTATGGTATGGAGGTAACGTTATGGTATGGAGGTAACGTTATGGTATGGAGGTAACGTTATGGTATGGTGGTAACGTTATGGTATGGAGGTAACGTTATGGTATGGAGGTAACGTTATGGTATGGTGGTAACGTTATGGTATGGAGGTAACGTTATGGTATGGAGGTAACGTTATGGTATGGAGGTAACGTTATGGTATGGAGGTAACGTTATGGTATGGCGGTAACGTTATGGTATGGCGGTAACGTTATGGTATGGCGGTAACGTTATGGTATGGAGGTAACGTTATGGTATGGTGGTAACGTTATGGTATGGAGGTAACGTTATGGTATGGAGGTAACGTTATGGTATGGAGGTAACGTTATGGTATGGTGGTAACGTTATGGTATGGCGGTAACGTTATGGTATGGAGGTAACGTTATGGTATGGAGGTAACGTTATGGTATGGAGGTAACGTTATGGTATGGAGGTAACGTTATGGTATGGTGGTAACGTTATGGTATGGAGGTAACGTTATGGTATGGAGGTAACGTTATGGTATGGAGGTAACGTTATGGTATGGAGGTAACGTTATGGTATGGCGGTAACGTTATGGTATGGCGGTAACGTTATGGTATGGCGGTAACGTTATGGTATGGAGGTAACGTTATGGTATGGTGGTAACGTTATGGTATGGAGGTAACGTTATGGTATGGAGGTAACGTTATGGTATGGAGGTAACGTTATGGTATGGAGGTAACGTTATGGTATGGTGGTAACGTTATGGTATGGCGGTAACGTTATGGTATGGAGGTAACGTTATGGTATGGTGGTAACGTTATGGTATGGCGGTAACGTTGCGGTCGAGCCGCCAGCCGTTGCGGTCGAGCCGCCAGCCGTCGCTCTCGTCTCCATGGTCAAATGGGCCGACGCTACAACTGTAGAGCACCCAGATACTGACATTTGTGTTCTCTGCATTGAAACGGCCCCGATGGAGCTGACCATGGATGGATAAAGAGAACGGAGCTGACAGGAGAGCTAGAGACCACCTTGGAGAAGTTACAGGAAGTAGACACGTGGGACTACGTCTGCTTTTCAAAATAAGGTGTTAACAAAGGGAACTGTATATACTAAATACATCTATGGAAATAAGATTGATGGATTATATTCACCAGAAGTATAAAACATTATAAATTAAAAAACAAATAACACTAATCTGTGAGGGGAACTATATAATATTTATCATAAATAATGTCTGATAATGATCCTGATATATTTGACTTCAGGACGTCTCTGACTACAGACATGCTGAAAATCAAACATTCAGACTGGATTATTTTAGAGATTTTACAAAGTAAAAGTCTCTAGAAGTGGATGATTCATCTGGTTCCCTTCATGGTCTAGAGGTAAAGAAGTTAACAATCACAATAAATCTGAATATCGAATTACAATACTTAAAGATCTCAATAGATATTGAATCTCAGCACCAGGTAGGTGTGTTGATAGTGTTGAATCAGGAGAGAGGCGGATCATCCAGCTCTGTAGATGAGTGATGCTGTTTCCTGTATTTCCGTCTCTTTAACGTGTTGACAGCTGCAGGAAGAATCATCATCGGTGTCGTTAACTTGAGCGTCTCGCGTCGTGAATCAGAAGCGTAACTTCTTGCAGAGTTCGTGTCGAAGCTTCACAGTCGGCTCTCGGAGTATTTTTACACTTCAGAGATGAGTGAAAGCAGGCAGAGAGCATGCTGGGAGATAAAGTAATGACGGGATCATCAACACATCACCGGCAGTGATCACCTTGTCTTGTCTTTAGTTTGGAGACGTGCTGGTGTTTTGAAGTGTTACTCCCTCTCTGCAGCGTGACATGGATCTGTATCCTGATGCATTATGGGAGCCAGAGAGCCTGAAGGGAGGACAGGAGATGTGTTTGAGGATATTAATATCTCAGGAAATGAGGCCGCTCACTTCCTCTGCTCTGCGCGGGGCTTTTATCGTCACCGAGGATCTGATAGGTGGAGAGCAGCTGAAGGGTTTGATCAGCTGAGTCACGTGACCGGCTGCTGGTGAACTCCGGTGAACTCGGGTGTGTTTGGTCGTGTTTAGGGATGCACTGATACCAGTACCGGGTATCGGGTCCGATACCGATACCAGTACCGGGTATCGGGTCCAATACTGTGCTCATATACTCGTACTCGCAAAACGGCTCCGATACAACGGCACCGATAACACTTTACGGCAGCGTGACGTTAACTTCTCGTCAACGTCTTTCGGGTCCTAACGTTCCACCTCCTCAACGGTGCGGGCGAGACGGGCCGGTGGTGCGCCCGACTCCGCGATGCCAGGATCCCACCTCAGCCGGGGCGCGCCGGCCCTCACTTTAATTGCTCCACGGGATTTTGCTTGCATCCTCTGACTCCTTGGTCTGTGATTTCAAGACGGGTCGGGTGGGTTGCCGACATCGCCGCAGAGCCCTGGCTAAATATAAAACATAACATTTGAAAAATAAATAAATACATAAATATAAAAAAATAAAATAAATAGATGGATATATAAATATATAAAAAAAGAAAATGTTAAAAAAAAAGAAAAATATAGATATAAAATAGATAAATCAATAAATCAATATTTAAAAAATGGAAATCAATTAACAATGACAGATATTGTCCAGAAACCCTCACAGGTACTGCATTTAGCATAAAACAATATGCTCAAACTGCATGTGATTATCATAAAGTGGGCATGTCTGTAAAGGGGAGACTCGTGGGTACCCATAGAACCCATTTACATTCACTGATCTGGAGGTCAGAGGTCAAGGGACCCCTTTGAAAATGGCCATGACAGTTTTTTGGAGTTTGTAGCGTTATTTAACCTCCTTCACGACCAGCTAGTCTGACCTGGTTGGTACCGATGGATTCATCAGACGGTTCACCACTTTGGATGAGTTTTACTGGATATTCGTTCGTCCCCAGATGAATCCTAATGATGTTAGTGACCTCCTGACCTTTAATCTACTGACACCATCAGGACAAAATGTCCCCAATCAGCCTGTCGTTATTGAAGATGTTCAGCTGTCTGATGGCGCCTCCTCTTCATCACCTCCCTTCCTTCCACAGCGAGGTCAACCAGGAACACCACAGTCCCCCTTTTTATCAACCAACCGTTGAGAGTGACCTCTGTCACGCGTCCACGCCGTTGATTCTGATCTTTCTGTCTTTTCAGGGTTTCTTCAGTAAACGTCTCAAAGGCTCCATCAAGAGGACGAAGAGTCAGACCAAACTGGACAGAAACACCAGCTTCAGACTGCCCTCGCTCCGGCCCGCTGACGCCGACAGGTACCGTCTCTTACCCTTCCTTAGATACCGGGCAGACCGCTGGAAATGGAAATGAATAACTGTTCTTTGTTTACATTTTCATTTTTATTTACCATTGTTGTAGGTCTATGGTACGACGGTACGACGGTACGACAGTACAACGGTACGACGGTACGACGGAGTATTAGGAACACATTGAGGAAAAGATCTCATCAAGTTCTGACTTTATTGTGTAAATCTCAGATGTTGTTTCCCTCAATGTGGCCCTAATACTCCGTAGTACATTGTCTCTTTGGCCCTCACTGCATTAGACTGATATACTATACACTGAGACTATAAACTGAGTTACCTTCATCACAATGATCACATGTTTTTGCGACTCCGGACAGATTTTATTATTTCTCTGCTGTTTCTAGGAGGTTGGGTTTTTTCTCTCCTCCTCCTCCTCCTCCTCCTCTTCCTCCCTCCATTAACCCGCCCAGCCTTCCCAGCACTGACTGGAGGTGGTTTTACTGGAAGGCCGGCTCTCCCCTCTCCCTGCAGTACACTCTGCTGTCGCTCACTTCTCACTTTTCTGGGTTTGTAAAATAGAAAATGTCCCAGCAGCTCGTTTGTTCACTTTGATTCACACAACCTGGAAAACCTGAAAATTCCTAAAACACAATATTTCTGTTCATGAGGACGTTTAGAAAAGTAAACGTGCTGGAAAACAGTGAGTCCCAGAACAAGTTCTGCATCACAAAGCAAACGCCCAACCTGATGATCCATCGTTGTTGAGCTGATCGGATCCTGATGTGTCTTCTGATCAGTTTAATTGATTTAATTAGATGACTGCGTGTATGTTCCTGGTTGGATTAAGATAAGATAAGATATTCTTTTATTAGTCCCGCAGTGGGGAAATTTGCAGAAATGGAAAATGATATTGCACAATGAGAATGAATGAATGAATGAATGAAATGAATTGTGGAGTCTGACAGCTTCCCCACGGCCCCACGGCCTTTAAGGGGGCCCTCAGGCCCCAGATTAATTTGATTAACTGTACCTGTGTCTGTTATTACTGTATTTACCACTAAAGCACAATATGAACTGTAATGACAGGAGCCTCAATGCAACACCTGCATTATTACATGACTTTTTTTAACCCTAACCCTTATTCATCACAGAACAACTGAACAAGTAACCCAACACAATGGTAAAAACACTAAATAAATAGATAAATAAATAAAAAAAATGGAAAAGACAAATAAATATATAAATAAAAAAATATCAAAAAGTAAAATCAAAATAAAGATATATATGAATAAATATAAAATAAGAAAAATGGAAAAAAGATGTATATATAAATATATAAAAATGGAAAATCAAAAATAGATTATACATAAATCAATAAATAGAAAAATGAAAATGGAAAATAAAAAATAAGCAGATAAATTAATAGAAAAGATTTAAAGTGAAAATAAAAAAATAATAGGTAAATAAATAAATAGAAAAAATAACAAAGAAAATAATAAATTAATACATGACATTATTACATAACTTTTTCTTTTCTTTTTTAAATTCTTCAACTTATTTTCAGAACAAACTGAACAAGTAACCCCACACTATGGTAAAAATACAAAATAGATAAATAAATAGATAAATATATAAAAAAATTATAATTCAAAAGAAAAATAAATAAATAATAACATGTCACAATATCGTTATTATTATTATTATTATCATATGATAACATTACCGTTAAAAATAATAGCAGTATCATCATGAATGATGAACCGCTGCATCTGAGTACATCTGTGGAGTTTATAGGTGCTGTGTGTGTGTGTGTGTGTGTGTGTGTGTGTGTGTGTGTGTGTGTGTGTGTGTGTGTGTGTGTGTGTGTGTGTGTGTGTGTGTGTGTGTGTGTGTGTGTGTGTGTGTGTGTGTGTGTGTGTGCAGCTTTATGGTCGACAGAATGTCAGCCAGCTGGACAGGAGGATAATGCTTTATACACACACACACACACACACACACACACACACACACACTCAGCCTCTCGTCAGTCAGCTCTGAGCTCTAACTCCTGATGGACGGTTCGTCTTCTCTCCTCCGGAGAGCTCGAAAAGCTCAAATCTCCAAAACTCTGAGGTTCAGGTAGGACGAGTGTGTGTGTGTGTGTTTGAGATGCTGTTGATAGTAAAAATGAATTCATTATTTAACTTCTTCATTTATTTGTGTTTATCAGTATTTGTTGCAGTCGTGTCTGAAAAGCCTCGCATGCACAGCCTAGCTTAGCAGCCGGCGTTCTTTTCTTTTATTAAATCTTAAAAAGTTCTTCTTCACAGAACAAACTGAACAAGTGACCCCACACAATGGAAAAAATACAAAATAAATAAATAGAAAAAAATGAAAATGGAAAAGAAAAAACTGAATAAATAAATAAATAGATATAGAAAAATAAATAAATGAATAGATAAATAAATGAATAGAAAAATAAATAAATAAATAGAAAAATAAATAGATAAATAAATAGAAAAAATAAAAATTGAATAGAAAAAAATGAAATAGATAAATAATATAAAATAAATACATAAATAAATAGAACAAAATGAAAAAGAAAAAATGGAATAAATAAATAAATAGATATAAAAATAAATAAATAAATATAAAATAGATAAATAAATATAAAAAATTGAAAATAAAAAGATGAATTAATAAAGACAAAAAGTGAAAATGGAAATAATTGAATAAATAAATGTAAAAAATAATAAACATAAATAAATGTAAAAAAAATTGAAAAGAAAAAATGAAATAGATAAATAAATATATATAAAAAAAATTGAATAGAAAAATATATAGATGAATAAATAAATATAAAAATGGAAAAGAAAAAATAGAATAGATAAAAAATAAATAAAAAAATAAATATAAAAAAAATGGAAATCAATTAACAACACAAAACACTGACAAATATTAGTAATAATAGGTTTACTAGTTTCATATGATAACAGTATCTTCACTCTTTAAAACTGAGCCACTACAACCTAAAAATCACAAGTTGCGTTAAAGAAATTAATGGCGTTAAAACGAATTTGCGTTATTATCGCGTTGCCAACCCTAATTATTATAAATATAATGTTTTAAATGTGATTGAACCTACGATGTGGCCTTTACAGCATCAGCTCATCTCATGATAGTGTCAGAGACGATAGTCACTTCCAGGAGTTGACTGTAAAGTAATATTAATTTCTAGACCAACCAACGGAGAGGAAGAATATATATTTATCTCGGGCTTCAGGAAATTGTCCCGGGACATTTTATAACCCAAAGGATTAATTGATTAACCAAAGAAATGATCGTCAGATTAATGAACATAATGAGTTGCAGCCCTAATTGTAGCACTGATATGGATGTTATATCTATATCTAATGAACAGTGTTGCCCTCTGATGAGCCCAGCTGGTATTTGTTGCACGAGATGAAGGAGGTTAAATAACGCTGCAAACTTACACTAAATGTTGACGAGAAAAAACTCATGTCCATTTTCAAAGGGGTCCCTTGACCTCTGACCTCCAGATCAGTGAATGTAAATGGGTTCTATGGGTACCCACGAGTCTCCCCTTTACAGACATGCCCACTTTATGATAATCACATGCAGTCTGAGCATATTGTTTTATGCTAAATGCAGTACCTGTGAGGGTTTCTGGACGATATCTGTCATTGTTCTGTGTTGTTAATTGATTTCCAATTTTTTTTATATTTATTTATTTATTTATCTATTTTATATCTATATTTCTTCTTTTCATTTTCATATTTTTCATATTTATCTATTTATTTTATTTATTTATTTTTCTTTTTAATTTTTCTTTTTTATATTTATTTATTTATCTATTTATTTATCTATTTCATTTTTTTCAATTTTCATTTTTTATATTTATGTATTTTTTTATATTTATTTATTCAATATTTTTTTCCCCATTTTCCTTCAATTAATTAATTAATCTATTTATTTTGTATTTTTACCATGGTGTGGGGTTACTTGTTCAGTTTGTTCTGTGACGAATAAGTTGAAGATTACAAAAAAGAAAAGAACATCGTCTGTTTATGTAAATTACATAAATAGTGAACAGGAAGTGGTGAACTGTCTGTTAAAGACAGAATTCCAGGCTAAAAGTAGCTCCAACAGGGAGCGATAAATAATATAAATATAAACATATATTTGCATAAAGCAGCATATTTGTCCTCTCCCATGTTGATAAGAGGATTAAATACTTGACTAATCTCCCTTTAAGGTTCATTTAGAACAGATACAACATAAAACATTAATTTGTGATTAATCACGATTAAGGAGTTTGAGGAGTGAGCGGAGGGAGGTTTCCACTAGATGTCACTAATCCTCCACACCGGACCTTTAATAGGTGAATATTAATATTAACCTGTCAGCAGATGATGTTAATGATGTATTTCTTGTCGTTATTTTACACCAATGTTGTTACATCCAATAATAACATTAGAGGGAGTTTCTTAGGGATCAAAGTATGTAAGGAAAAATATAAAGATGCAGAGAGTGTGTGGTCAGTAAGTGCTTCCTCCTCCTCCTCCTCCTCCTCCTCCTCCAGCAGAGGATCATGTTTCCATCATAATGCAGGAGACAAGCCCTTCCTGAAACACTGTGTGTGTGTGTGTGTGTGTGTGTGTGTGTGTGTGTAATTAACCGTTTAACCGACATTAAGCATTTTAACTGATTAACGCCATCGGTTAAAACGGTTAAAATGAATGTTAATAATTAGTTAAAGAGCTGAGCAGCTCAGCTCTTTAAGGAGAAAAGCTGGTCCACCTTAAGAGGCGGAGCCGGAGTTGTAGGATACAGGAAGTCGGCTCGGGTCTCTGGCTCGCTGTAGCGGAGCGGAGGAGTTGTAGTTTCATAGCATTTATTCACCGACAAATAAACTGTCCACACACTGCTACACCTACGATCACAGCTAGAACACCACCAACAACCTCACACTCACCACCAACACACACACACACACACACACACACGGTCTGTTGGAAACTCACTGAAGTTACACAGACTACATGTGTGCAGCGGCGGGAAAGTGTCTGCATGTCCGCGACACTACACGCAGCATCGTAGCTGCTAAGTTAACGCTCCCGGACGGTGAACTGGAGACTCCCGTCAACCAATATCTGTTGTGCTCCTGCAGCCGGTACACCGCTGCATGAGAGGCACTAATCTTGTCGGTTAACGGTTAATAATCGGTTAACGAGGGTCGCTTATCGGTTAAGAACATTTTTTGAAATGAGCATCCCTAGCCGACAACTAAGCGTTTTCTTGATGCTGTGGAAATGTAACGCACTAATGTTGTCGGTTAATATTCGGTTAAAGGGTTTGTTAGAATCAGAAATGTCTTGTTAACAGCGACACCTGTGGCCGTTAAGTCAACTAAAGTCAGCGTCCTGTTGCTGCTTGGCAGTAATGTTAGCTGACCAGACGAAGGTCTCTCCATGAATCAATGCTGATCCTAGTGTTGGCTTTTCCTGCCTCACAAGACACGGGAAACCTCTGTTGGTCTGGAGGAGCTGCAGCAGTTATTTCTGCACAAACGTCCACTGAACATTCACTAGATATTCTCAGAGCTAAACTAACTCTTCTGCAGTGTGGAGTGAGCAGCATGCACGAGAGAGGTGGAGAGAGAGAGAGAGAAGGAGCGTGGTGTGTGAGTGAAGGCAGGCAGAGGAGCAGAGGAGCAGAGACTCCGGTCCTGGAGACCAAAGCTACGGTCTCCTCCGCGTCCTCCGACCGCGGCCAACACTGTTTAACAGCTTCACTAGATACAACCAAGAGGTTTTGGTGCTTCACTGGAGTTTGTGTTGGAGTCTGAGTCTGAACAGCGGAGACACACGAGAGACCATGAGACACACGAGAGACCACGAGACACACGAGAGACCATGAGACACACGAGAGACCATGAGACACACGAGAGACCATGAGACACACGAGAGACCATGAGACACACGAGAGACCATGAGACACACGAGAGACCATGAGACACACGAGAGACCATGAGACACCGACCAGCAATGAGTTATACGTTTAAGACGTTACAGACGGTCCCTTTAACGAAGGTCGGTTATCGGTTAGAAAGAGAACCTGAAACTGAGCTTCCCTACGAGCGTCTCCAGCTACATCGTCGCCGTTGACGTGTTGCTCAAACGCTCGTTGACGTAGTGAACAAAACATATGATCGGTTGATAAAGTAGCAGAAAATAGAAATACTCAAGTAAAGTACAAGTACCTCAAGTACATTTACTCAAGTAAATGTACTTTTCCACCCCTGGATGTGATTGGTTGATGTCAGTGAAGTCTGATGCTGTCAGAGCATCAGTGTTGATCTCAACCCTCTAATCCAGGTTTACATAACTCATCTGACACAGCAGGAGGATTACACACACGCACACGCACACGCACACACACACACACACACACACACACACACACACACACACACACACACAGAGTGAATTAAAGAGTGATCTCCTGAACAAAATAAAGCAGTGTTTCTAACAATCAGACTCGAACAACTAAATATTCCCTGCGGACCAGGAGACCTGAGATGACAACCAGGAACCGGTTCTCTGTTCCATCACTAGTGTGTTCTCCCCGCCTGCCAAAGTGGCGGATGGCGTGACGATTTCACCCGCCACCACCAACAATTTACCCACATTTGGCGGGTGCTAATTTCCAACCCTGCTTCTACTCTGTCACTAGTAGGGATGTACCGGTATCGGGTCCGATACTGTGCTCATGTACTCGTACTCGGCGTACGCCGGCCCTCACTTTCATTGCGCCACAAGGTTTTGCTTGCACCCTCTGACTCGCGCGCGTTAAACTCCTTGGTCCGTGTTTCAAGACGGGTCAGGTGGGTTGCCGACATCGCCGCTGATCCCTGACGCCTTTTACGTGGGACAGTCCGCCCCGGTCGACAGTCGCACCGGGAGCAGGGAGCCCTGTCACGGTGCGGTGAGGTCCGGGCGGGGAGCGCTGCAAAGCTGCGACCGCGAGCCACCTTCACCCCGAGCCTTTCCAAACCGACCTAGAGCCGGTGGCGGCGCACCGCCTCGTATGCGTGACTCCCCAGCCTGCCGTGTGTCGCTCACACCCTCCAGCTGGCTGTTAACGAGGGTCTTTAGGCACAGAGAAGTACTCGTATCGGTACTCGGTATCGGAGAGTACCCAAATGGAAGTACTTGTACTCGGTCTGAAACAAAGTGGTATCGGTGCGTCACTAGTCAGTAGCAACACTCGGATCTGGAAAGTCAGTTTGTTCAGGTTGTATTCGTGATCTTTGGTGGTTGATGTCCTGACGCAGCTTGACGAGCTATTGCCCTCTGCCGTTCTAACATCACTATCTAGGAACTATCTGAAAGGTCCATGGATGTATAGAGAGAACAGGACACAGCGTTGGAGGCGGGGCCCCGGTCAGTCCTCTCAGAGCGGCTCAGTGGAGCATGAAGACTAAGTGACTCGACCTCCGAGAGATAAAGAGCCCAGATCATCCGGCGATCTTCCTCACCCATCGGGCCCATAGGGTCGTCCCAGTAATTTACCAGAGCTGTGTGTGAAAGAGGAATATCAATGTCAGCTGATTCCTACTTTATTTTGAAAGGTTTCTTCTTCTTCTGCTGCTGATAAAGCTGCAGTTGATCCGTTGACCTCCTCTCATTAACCCCTCCCCCCCTGAGACTGAGTCTGTAGTTAAACACCTGCCTTGCCTCTCGCTGCGTCACGCTCTGCTGCCTAGCGCCCGCTCTCTCCGGGAGAGGCTGTTGCCATAGAAACGTTCCCAGAGGGCCCGGTGCGATTAGTCCCGTCCCAGGACCTCGTTGTTTACCGCCTGCTGGACCTGCAGGGAAGCCTGGTAAAGGCTCGGAGGCGTTGGCGGCGAACGGAGCTGCTGCTGTCGGCGTGGAGGGTCGAGGTGGGAGGACGGTGGGAGTCGAGGAGGAGGAGGAGGAGGAGGAAGAGGGGAGGAGGAGGAAGAGGGATGCTTTGGGGAACTCCCCTCACCTGGCTCTGTGGTTGTTTTTCGTAGGTATTACTGCTCTCCGTCTTCGCTGTCGGCAGCAGGCGGCTGTGGTGGCGAGCTCAAACACGCCGCGGTGTCAGTAAACCTGTTTACATTTTCCTCCTGTCTTCCAGATCCCGCGGGCTCCCCAAGCTGAAGGAGTCCACCTCCCATGAGTCTCTGCTGAGCCCGGGCAGCGCCGTGGAGGCTCTGGACCTCAGCATGGAGGAGGACGTGTTCATCAAACCGCTGCACAGCAGCATCCTGGGACAGGAGTTCTGCTTCGAGGTGAGCAGCACGCAAACACAATCTGTATAATCACAGGGACTCTATTTATATATATTACTATTATTAGGATTGTTATCGTTATTATTATTATTATTATTATTATTATTGTTATTATTATTGTTGTTGTTATTTTTATTATTATTATATGGTATTATTATATTGTTGTTGTTATTATAATCATTATTGTTATTATTATTGTTATTATTATTATTAATAAGTGTTGGAGGGATTGATCACATGATTAATTCCATGTATGCTCAGCCAATCAGAAACAGGGATTCACGCTACATACGGCCACTACTTGTTGAGACGAGATGAACATTTATTGATCCCTAGAGGGGAAATTCAGGTGATGGAGGCGCGGCGTCGCCAGCAGGGGGCCGACCTAATACAAGAAATGATCAAATCAATAATCCCTCCAAAATACCACATTAAGACACCAAGACCTTGAGGAACACCAGAGAAGAAGACATGCTGTGAAACAAACACATGTATTGATCATGTATACTATATACATGATGAATGATGTCATGGTG